>NW_012143856.1:11065637-11088190 GCF_000956105.1 Propithecus coquereli | reverse complement strand
TTGAGCCCAGGAGTTTGAGGTTGCTGTGAGCTAGGATGACGCCAGGGCACTCTAGCCCAGGCAACACAGTGAGACTCTGTCTCAAAAAAAAGATAAGGAAGTCTATTAATCAGAGACAAGCCACCAGACATATACCGGAGACTCAAATGATCTGTTAAGTAAATTGATGACCTGCAGGATTGGTTTAACCTTTGTTTTACAGAGCCTTAGGCCTGTTAATTATTTTGCATTTTATTATTACAAAGAATAACTCCAAAATGGATAAGACATAACTAGGCATCAATCTAAAATGTGTTCTCAAAAATCACTGGTCAGAATTCATGCTTTTGAAGAAAATATTCCACAGCCAAACACACTAGAATTGCAGGAATAATACTAAGTCTTCTAACCTTAGCTGGATTTTGCCAACCCAGTCCTCTATTGTGAGGTATGTTTGGGAAATGCTGCATGCCAGAGACCCTTTTTGATGATTTACAATGCATATTAAAGACTCCAAGAAGCCCTACACTAAAGGAGCTTGTTTGTTTTAGTTTAAAGCAAACATATTTGACCTCAGAGCCCTTTTCTACTTAATACCGTGCAATGCTTGGGGAAATGCTTTTCCAGAAATTGAGACATCACATAGTATAAATTATAACACCATGGGGCAGTTTACAGACTCTCCAAAATCTTATGCTGTTACATGAAACACAAACAGATACAAAGGTGTATCTTGCCTTATTAATCACCAAAGCTGTGCCTAAACAAAGGATAATTTAAAAATATAAACATGAGACAGAAAGCAGAAATTTCAAAATCTATGCAAAAATAATTGCGCCTCACAAAAACAAATTTTAATTACTAACTGAAAATCCTAATTGCTCTCCACTTGGATTCAGAATGCATCAATTGAGATAAACTCTCCAGTGTGTTTACAGTTCCCAGTACAACACACCACAAGTCATCTACAAGTGATTATGTCCTCTTTTAGTAGATATTTGTCATTCTCTTTTAGCCATGCGAATCTGAACCCCTTCTCTAAGTTTAGGGAATGCTCTAGCTAAGGAGCCACAGAAGGCAAAGACCTTTCCTACTATTAAAGTTAAAAAGTCTGACTCACTTTCTCAGCCTCTCTTGTAGCAGGGGCACTGACCTAATTGTTATCAAAACCTCAACGGGGTTTCACATAGGTCCAGTTGCTCTTTGCACAAAGGTCCAATTATTGAGACAACGAGGATTGCCAAGGAAGAAAGGAATTTTTTAATATGAGAGATGTCTCATTGGGAGAACTGGAGAAGCTGCCTCAAATCTGTCTCCCCAACTTATGGAGATCAGGGGCTTTTTAAGGAGGGGCCACTTGCCTTGGGGCAGGTTAAAGGGGATGGTGAATCTTTGTGTCAGGAAGTCTACACAGGAGCTTTAGAATCTCAGTTCCTTTGTCATGAAGGAACCTACCATTTCTGGGAAACAATTCAAAAGATCAAGTAGTTAGTTAAGGGAGAGGATTATTTAAAAAACATATAGGGGTTATTGAAATTTGTTCATAGAGCAGGTTACACTATGATTTTCACTTTGACTTGGAAGCTGGTGACAAACAGGTGTGAGGACTGCTCAAGATCTGTCCTGGAAATGTGGCAGCAGCAGCAGTAGCAGCCACATTAAATTTTATGCCAAAATTCTAGGGGTGATCAAATGACCCAGGCCTGGCCAACCAGCACACCCCATCATATTGACCATAAGAACTAGTTGAGATTCAATCTGAAGATTTGGGTTGGGATTTGGGGGAAGAAGAAATTATCTTTCCAATTGTGTTAACAATCCACTATGATGCAAAACTGTACCTGTTAGTGGCCATCCTGATACCATATGGCAGAGTTGACCAAAAAGAGTGGCCTAGGCTTAACAAACACCAAAAACTGAGCCCATGAAGCCAGCACTATTGCTAACCTTTTCAGTTATATGAATAGCAATTTCTCTCATTCAGCTAGTTTGGTTTTAGTTTTAGTTGTAACCAAGAGGGAACTTAGGGTAATCTAGGGAAGTGAAGTGAAGAAAGAATCAAAATATAGGCTGGTAAACTGCAAAGGTTAAGGATAGGAATACATTAACAATAGCCAAATCAAAAGTCAAGGTCAGTGGGAAGGAAAAAAATAAAACAGAACAATGAGCAATGAGGTCAGAATCTGGAAAAATCGGCCACAGCATAAAATGTGGTGTAGAGAGCCGATTGGGTTAGGATAATTTAGAACAAATCCATGAATAATGAGCCGAAGCTATTATTTATCATTTATGTGGTACCTAAAGCAAAATGTAAGATGGGTGGGTAAATCAAAAAAAATCCCATGTAGACACCACTTCATCACTAATTCTGAAGATAGAGAAGATTCTAAGAAGCAAGAGCCATTCAGAGGAAACTGACAATTCTAAGAATACACACATGATCGGGGAGAAAATTTTATGACTTCAGGGAAGTTTATAATTTTTCTTTGATGTAAATTTTCATACACAGTTGACCCTTGAACAATACGGGTTTGAATTTTGTGGGTCCACCTACACATGGATTTTTTCCAACCAAATGTGGATGGAAAATAAAGTATTGGTGGGGATGCAGAATTCATGTATATGGAAGGCCAACTTTTCATATATACAGGTTCTGCAGGGCCAACTGAAGGACTTGAATATGTGTGGATTTTGGTATACACAGAAGTCCTGAAACCAAAACCCTACATATACCTAAGGGGAATTCTGGAAGGTATTTTTGCCATTAACTGAAGGGAAGAAGGAAATTTGTCCTTCCTAAGAAAGCAATAGCTGTCTTAATATTATTCTCTCCATAATGTAGTTATTGAACAATGCCAAAATAATTTGGGTTTTTTTCTGTGAAAATATCATATTGTCATTATTTCTATATCTTTCCTCTCAACAAAGCACCCTGCACCTGCTACCAAACAAATTAAAATAAATAAACATCTCTCAAGGAGCCTGCAATCCTAGTGAAAGGAGAAAGATTCACGAATATTCAACTAAAATACAAAAATAAAGAAACAATATGCAGAGATAAAAGCAAGGCACTATAAGAGGGTACAGAAAACAGAATAATTATTAACATCTCCAAAGAAGTCAGGCTTGTCAAAGTGTGATTTGCCTAAATTTTCAGGTTTTTAATTAGTTGTATTGATAAAGTATTGATACATAGACCATTTATACCATTTATATTCAGGAATATGTATTTTGGCTTTAATTTCTTAATTAAAAATATACTTACTTAGAAGCATTCAGAATGTCAACAAAACAGCTACAACTTTTTTTGCAATTACAGAATAGTATTCATTTATCAGAATAATTACTTCATATAAGAGGCATCAGAGACAACAGAAGATGAAAATACTATCATCCTCATATATAACTGATTTTTGCTATACACCAATAAGAACCTGCTTTAAATTTCTCTGCCAATTTACAGCCTCCATGCTGTACCAGGCAAGGTTAGTGGCTATTGCAAATACCACCAGGGCAGGACTTTCCAAAGACACATTCAGTAGTATGTTAACTATACCAAAAAAACACATTGTACAGTTTAAAAACAAACCTTACACAGCCTTACATTTCAATTTTTTTCTTTAAAAGGAGCAAATTATGTACAGAAGGGTTAAATGCATTATAGACAAGGGAAAAAAACTGCATTAGAACGAACTTATTCATCATCATCATCTTCTTTATCTACATCTTCATCTTCCTCCTTCTCCTCATCCTCTTCATTCCTCATCTTCCTCCTCTTCCTTCTTTTTCTTGCTTTTGTCAGCCTTGATGGATTTCTTTTTTGCTGAATCAGGCTTTCCTTTAGCTCAGTATGCAGTGATATTCTTTTCATATTTTTCTTTTAGTTTCTCAGACTTCTTTTCATAAGGCTGCTTGTCATCTGCAGCAGTGTTATTCTACATCTCTCCCAGTTTCTTGGCAACAACATCAATGGACAGCCCAGGATGTTCTTTGATTTTTGGGTGACACACAGAACAGAATAAGAAAAAGGTTGAAGGAGGTCTCTTGGGTGCTTTGGGATCCTTGAACATTTTTGTTTCCCTTTAGGAGGGATATAGGTTTTCAATTCTCTTTCCTAATGTGCCTTGTCTACCTTTGTCATGTCTTCGAATTTTCCTTTCTCTTTAGCAGAGGCACAAAGGTCTTCCACCTCTCTGAACACTTCTTGGAAACTCTTAGAAGTTAACTAAAGCACCTAAATCATAGGTGCTTCTTCTTGTGCTTCTCCTGGCAAGTTTGCACAAAGAATGCTTATGATGACATTTTGCCTCTCAGCTTCTTAGATTGCCTTTGCCCACACTTAGTTATTTTTCCTCAGCAAGGCACAGAATCACCCAGTGCCTGTCCAACTCTCACTTGCCCTGGTGTTGTCTCTGTGGAGCTCAAGGTACTGCATTTTTTAAATTTTTAAAGAGTTTGTTTATCATGAGAGACAAGGAGACAAACCAAACTGAGGGACATTCTACACAACAATGACTTCTACTCTTTAAAAATGTCAACATTATGAAAGATAAAGAATGACTGGATTGATGGAGACTAAAGAGACATGACAATTGAATACAGTCCTGGACTGGATCCTAACTCATACACACACACAAAGTGCACTAAATGTCACCTTAGCCCTGGGAGACATTAAGGTCAGCCCCAACTCACTGGCCAGGGTTGTTAGGGATGATGGAATTACCCTAGACTGCTCTTTGCAGGCTTTGGTGGAGTTTGTGCAATAGTTAATAGATCCCATTGTGCTCAGATTATTGCCTCAGGTAAAGTGGACCAGTCAATACTGAGAGTTAAGGAGAAAGCTGCCTGACTTTCTAAGGCAGGCACAGATAGTTTAGGCTATTTGTTCTGCTGGTTGGGTCCAGTTCCCCGGGGAGGGATGACTGAGGTCAATGTTGCAAATTGGTTTCATCATGCTGCTTGAAGTCCTGTGGATATTAACCTTAATTAAATGCCACAATAAAAAAATTGAATGGATTTGATTCCAGCCCCTGTCAGTCAGATTAATCAGAGTGACCAACAGAGTAGCACTCAGGAAAATTCAGTCAAAAATGTGTAGAAAGCAGTAGATATTGTTGAGAGACAAATGTCCATGGGTCCCTCTGTTTCTGCATATCTTGGGACAGCTTTTACTCTGGACTAACTTTTCTAAGATATTTGTATAGCAAACAGCTTGGAAGATAGAGACAGTGTCTCCCTTCAGGGCAAAGGAAAAATCTATTTGCTATACAGGATGATAAAGCTAATGTTTCCTCTGGGACAAAGGTTGAGCAGATTTGTTATCATCCCCCTCACGGGATTGGGCATTTCCTCAGCTCACCTCAACTGTGACACAAATCTGTACACACAGCATCCACCTGGACCCATTTGCACATCATCTCCATGGGACGAGGAAATAAAAGAACTGATACAAACAAGAAGCTCATGCTGCTTGCTGTGTCATGAGTAATAAAATCCTTTTTTTCTGACCCAGGAGTTTCATGTCTTACTTCGTGGCAAGATAACTTGTTATCTTGCAAGTAAAATAAAATCTCAGATCTTTGACACTTTTTGACAAATACTCAGAGTAATGTAGAGAAATACCATGCTTACGAGTTGAATGATATCAGTTCTCCCCAAATTGATCTACAGATTCACTGCAATCCCAATCAATATCTCAGCAAGAATTTTTCATGGAAATTGACAAACTAATACTGAAATATATATATACATATATATATGTATATATATATTCATAAACATAAATGACTTAGAATGGCCAAAAAATCTTGGTAAAGAGCAAAGTTGGAGGACTTATACACTATCTGATCTTAAAACTTACTATAAAGTATAGTTATCAAGATATTGTGGTAGTTGTATAAAATTAGATAAATAGATTGATGTAACACAAATAGAAAGTCCAGTAATTACCCCATGCATATATGGTCAAATGAATTTTGACAGAGAAACCAATGGGGAAACCAATCTTTCAATGGGGAAAAGAAAAGCCTTTTCTACAAATAACACTGGATCTACTGGATATTCATATTAAAAAAATTATTGACGCATACTTCACACTATACATGAAGACCTAAAACTACAAAGCTCCTAAAAGAAAACATAGGTGAATATGTCTGAGACCTTAGGACAGGCAAAGACTTCTTAGAAAGAATGTAAAGGCCCTAATCATAAAGAAAACCATTGATAAACTGGAACTTTATCAAAATATAAAATGTCTGCTCATCAAAGGATAACATCGAGGAAATGAAAATGCAAGCTACGTACTGGGAAGAGATATTTGCAATATACCTTTCTAACAAGGGACTTGTATCCAGAACTAATACAAAACAAGAATAAAAAGACAAACAAGCAATTTCTCAAAAAAGGCAAAAGACTTCAATAGATGCTTCACAAAAGAGGATTTACAAGTCGTCAATAAACATATGAAAAGCGGATCAGCATTATTAGTCGTAAGGGAGATGCAAGTTAAAACCATAATTAGATACCACTTCACACTCACTAGAATTACCAGAATTGAAGACTAAAAAAATGCCAAAATGTTGGTGAGAACACAGAGTAACCAGATACCAATGGAAGCTTAAAATGGTATAACCACTAAGAAAAAATATTGTGTAGAATCTCATCATGTTAAACCTACATTTACATTATTATTTAGCAATTCTACTCAGATATTTACCCTCCCTCCAAATGAAAACCTGTGTCAACAAAAAGACTTGTGCAAAAGTGGTCATTGTAGCTTTATTCTCAATAACACAAAATTGAAAACAACATAAATATCTATCAACAGGAAAATGGCTAAACAAATTGTGAAATATTCATACAATGGAATATCACTTGTTAATAAAAAGGAACAAACCAATAATACAAACAAAATTGCTAATAAATTTCAAAATCTTTTGAATGAAAGAAACCAGACACAAGGGAATATGACCCCATTTATGCAAAGTTTAGAACAGGCAAAATTAATGTATAAAGCTGGAAATCAGAGTAGCAGTTGCCTGACGGGAGTACAGAAATAGACTGGAAAGGTGCTCAAGGGAACTTGTGAGGTTGATGGAAATGTTCTATACCTTGATTGAAATGTTTATTACATGAGTATATACATTTGCCAAAACTCATCAAACTTCACACTGAAATCTAGAGAATTTATTATATGTAATTATCAATTCAAAAAGAAAAAAAAAAGACTACAAAATAGATTTTATTTAAATCTCATTGACCCCCAGACTATTCAAGGTCTGGCATCCAAGTTGGGTAGGTTGAACTTGAGATTATATTTGCTCTATTTCCACAGGTGTTGAGAGAGATATCCTCTCAGACTTTATACAGCTACCAAGTCAACAATGCCAAGAAACGATTAATCAAGATATGGCAATTCCTATTCGTGGTCAGGAGAAGAAAACAAAGAACACTCTGATATAAAAACAGGTAAGACCCACCCAACAGACCTAGCCCGACACAATGCTGGTGTTCCTTGTTCTGGGGGCTGCGGCCCTGGCATCTGCTCATCATTCCGGGGAGCACTTTGAAGGGTAAGAAATTCCTTAAAGAGTAAGTCCTTCTTCGTTGTTAGCCCCAAAATTTGGACACCTTACCCAATTTAAATTTTCTGTTCTTCTGCTATCTCACCATTCAGCGAGAAAGTGTTCCGCGTTAATGTTGAAAATGAAAATCACATCAACTTAATCCATGAATTGGCCAGCACCATCCAGGTAAGTAGCAATTCTGTGCTTTAGATTTACTTCACACCTATTTTAAAATCTTAAATTGCACTGTGATCTCCTCAAAGGAAGAATGACATGAAATATTAACTGTAGCACATTTGGTAGCAAGAAATAAAAACTTGGAAAACATTTAGTGCCATGATATCTTCCTTTTCTGCCTAAATTAGGTTGTCTTCAGCCCTATAGTATTATAAATCCATGGTAACTTTTAAAAGAGCTGACAGCGTGACAACTGGATGAGTTGGAACTGTCATGAAGGTCATAGAACATCTAATGTGTAGTTACTTTCTTTCTAAGGCAAAAGAGAAAAATGATGAACTTGGATATTACTGAAAAACTGGGCTTTTGTCCAACTTCAAATTCATTTCCACATCCCATGTATCATCTGTTCTCTTTGATTTTCTTACATTCCAAATCAAACAGCTTGGGTTTTCATGACCTTGATTTGGGTCCCCTTAATGATATGACATGAGGGGGGAAAAGAAGGTAAAAAGCCATGAGTGATTTCCATATTTTTCTTTTGCTTCCAAAAAACTGAAATCTCTATGCTACTTTAAAAAAATTCACTGTATGTGAGGTGAAAGCTGACATTTTAAATTATATATGTAGTGTGGCAAGAAGCTGCTGCTGACCACAAACACAGTAGTACCACTTGGGCCAATGCTGTTTCTTCATAAATACATAAACTAAAATGAATAAATATATATAAAATATTCATCATATATATATGTGTGTGTGTGTATATATATATATATATGTAGTCATTTTTTTAGCTTTTAAAGTGTAGAGGAAGGAAGAAGAAGGTGGAGAATGTCATAATCACAGACTCAGAAGTTTAGAACTGAAAGAGAATATACAGTCATCTATTCCAGCCTTCCACACAAATCTGGAATTTCCTCTCAGGAAATAGCATCCCTGGTTGCCAGCCCTGATAAAACCTGTGTGAGTACTCCCAGAGACAGTAGGTGTACTACTTACTCTTCAGCATAGCCCACTTGCCTTACAAATCTTTCCCATCATTTTCTTCCTTATACAGAGCTGCAAGCTGTCTTCTCTAACTTTGACCCATCAGATTTAGCTTAGCCAAATATTGTGTTACCTCTAAGATGTATCTTTTCCAGGCCTTCCATCATTTCTCTTAGCACTGATTTACAGACTCTTGATCATCTGGTCACTTCTGGGTTCAGCTCAGTCTTTCTGTCTGTATTTCTTATTTTAAATGCAGCCACCAGAATCGACAACGAGCCTCCAGGTGTGCTTTGATTAATACATACTGCAGGGCCACTGCCTGCCTTCATCTGTAAAGCAGACATTTACTAATGGTGCCTAAGATCCTTTTTAGCATCTTGGGCAGTCACAGAACACTCTTAGCTTATATTAAATCTGTGTTCAATCAAAACCATTAGGTTATTGTTTTCTCACATGAATCACCTTCAAACAAGGTATCCTTCCTTCTGTGCTTGCCTAATTATTTTTTTTTATCTAAATGAGGGATTTTAGATTTACACTATTAAAATTTATCTTTATAGCCTGTTTTCAGCATATTGAGATCTTTCTAAAAACAAACTCAGTCACCCAGGGAAATAAGTCTTCTCTCGAATTTTGCATCACCAGCAAGTTTGATAGGCACGCCTCCTAGACTTTTATTTTTGTCACTACAAAGAAAAATATTAAGAAGGTTAGAGGTCAGCCCAGAATTAGGGACCTCGTTTGTGTTTCACTCATTCAATATATGTTTATGATGAATCTCCAATGTGCCACATACAGTGTAGTGTTAAGCACTGAAGTGATTCATTAACCAGTTCTCTCCTCGGATAAGTTCGCTCAACTACCCAAGTTACTAGGGTGTTCCGTAGAGTTAACACTGTGCTGACTTCTGCATTACAAAGACATCAATGTAGACTTCATCAAATGCTTTACTAAGATCAAGATTCAGCATTCTACCAGGTTACTGGTCTCTTCCAACACAAAGATAAAGTTAATCGGGCCTGACTTATCCTTGCTTTAAACCATGCTGGCTCCCAGAGATCACAGCTTCCTTTTCCGAACATTCACAATCCATCTGCTTCCAGTTTACTCTGCAGCTTCGCCAGAATCCATGCCAGGCCCCAGGAGCTCCCGCTACTGGGCTTCATCTGTTTTCCCGTTTGTAAATCCAAGACTTGCCCCCTCTGCTCCGCAGTGAGCCCTTCAAGCTCCGATTCTTCCAAGATTGCTGCAAGAGTTCTGCAATCACATCTGCAGTATTTATTTAATTATCTGAAATTCAGCATTTGATGGTAGTCAAGAGCAAAGAATCTGGACTCAGACTGCCTAGATTCAGTTTCTGGCCCCACCACTCACCGGCTGAACCTTGGACACCTCTCTGGGTCTCAACTTCTTCATTTGTAAAATGAGGATGATAATGCTATTTTATCTTATAGAATTGTTGTGAGATTTAAAAGAATTAATATAGGCAAACCACTTAGAAAGAACTTAAATAGTAAGAACTATATTAGTGTTTGGTATTATTGCTATCTGCTATCATCAGGTCTGGGATTTTGAATTCAATTTACATGGCTGGTATAATCACTGATCTCTTCATCTACCTTAGGCCTCAATATCCTCTTTCCAAAGAAAGTATTTCTAGTTAAATCATAACATGTGAAAAATCCTTTACTTATCCTGGTGGTGATTTCTTCTCTCAGTAGAAACAGAAAAAAACAAAGGATAAATAGTGTAGCACCTTCCTGGAAAAGACAGAAGCCAAACAAGAGTTAAAAAGGGCTACTTTCTCTCTTCTGGCTGTAAACATCATGATTTAGCTCCAAGCAGTGGGACACATATTTCTTCTTTATTCTTTTTATTTTCAGCATGATTGAAAAAGAGATTTTAGTTCTTCTTAGCAATCTTGTGGGTGCAGCATATTCTGAGCTGTAGCCTTCCTGATAAGATCATTACAAGGGCATCCAGTCTTTGTATTCATCCTTGGCCATGTGTCCTTCCTCCCAGCTTTTGAACATGTCCTTTTAAAAGCTAAATGTATTGAAGAGATCTGTGACCACAAGTACTCCAACAGCCTCTTCTTTTTCATCTGTAATTGTAGAGTAAGGGTTTCATTTCATCTCCTTGCAATCAGGGTTGTGCTTGCTCTTTTATTGGAGATATTCACCATAAAACTTGTTCTCATTTCTCTGGACTATCTTGAACTCTGTGTTTCTCAAGTTTAAGGTGCATTTTTCTCTATGCCTAGAGTAACATGTTACTGTCTCCCAATGTTCCCATCATTCCTACTACAGCAGTAAGTTCCTTCCTGCATCCAGAATTAGGCCTCAAGTAGAACTCACTACCTTTTTTAACAGTACAGGAAAATTTCATCAAGATAAATGAAGAATCTATCAGATGCTCTCCTTACAGTCAAATGCAATGCAAAGAAACAAATATGTGCAAATTTGTGAAGAATCAAAGATCCCCAACACCAATATTTATTCTTTTATGTGCCAATTTTATTCCCGAAAGCATTTGAGGTTGATATGCTACTTTATCTTGCTTTTGTGCTAGTTTTCTGATATATTTTAGGAAGGACTCTTTAGTTATCAGCCAGCTGGCTGATTAAATTGATATTTTCACAATGTTATCTAAAGATATCTCTTTATCTAACTTAAAAATCTCTTTATTATCCAATAAATGTTCTGTATTGCTCTTTGCCACTCAGCCTCCTATATTTACAATTTTATAATTTCAGATTTATAACTTCTTAACATATAATCCAATTTCTTACCTCTATATGATATATTTCACTTCATTTTTATATTTCAGACATAAATCTCATTCACAAGGTCTTGGCCATTCTTGAAGTCCATATTTATCTCCTTGTGTTATTGCATTGAGTTTATTATTTGTATCCATACTTGGTGCATTGGTACTCTACTGGAGACTAACTCCAGGATAGTAAATCTACATCACTCTTGCAGCACTCCACAGTGTTGAATGTTGGCAGGTTTGCTGACCAATTTTATCCATGTCAAACTGAAATTTTTAAGCATCTTCAGGTTAGGTCTGCAAGTTCTTATCAAACATATTTATGAGATTTTTCCATCCCTTTTTTTTTTTCCATCCCTTTTAAAAGAATCCATCATTCTCACAGCAGAATCATAAAGGTAACACTATGTGTGTGTGTCTGTGTGTCTTCCAATATTTGGCAGAGCTGGGACTAATGGACAAGAACTTAGGGGATTAGAGATGACAATTTTCAGCTTAATATTAGAAATAAAACCATTTGTAAACAATTAGGCTATTCTGAAGTGGCACAGGATATACTTGAAGATACATTAGAAATATCACCAAGGATATCATGCAGGCATTTGTTGCTTTGAATGGAAAGCTAGCATCTTAATATAGGTTCTTTCAAAGCAGACCCTGAGAAAAAGATTCAAGGGAAAGGGTTTTATTCGTGAAGTGCAGGGTAAAGAAGTGGGGAGTGATCTAGAGAAGGAAAGGCAGCCAACAATAGGGGCATGTTAATCCAGCTACCACAGAAGACAACTGGAGCTTAACCCACAGGGAAGCTCTAGGAAAGGGTACAAACCACGTGCTTCAGAATTATCCCACCTGGGAGGTGAGATAGTTGGAGTATTTAAACATCTACTGTTTAGGGTCATTGGTTGAACCAGAAAAGTTATTTCCTTGGTACCTCCTGTCTCCCTGGAGCTAATAGTTTGGCTATTCCCAGTTCTAGGGAAAAAAGTCCTCAGGTACAGAGATGCAGATCTTGGCAGTAGGGAGTCTCCTGAGCACGCTAAAGGGTCCCAGCAATTGTGTATGGGCGGAGCACTGTCAGGTCGGCTGCAGATGCTTGGTGGACTTCATGTGCTTTACCAAATCCAAACCTCAGTGTCTGTAATAAAGACAAACCTCCCTCTTCCACCCCACCATGGAATGACAGGTGTTTATTAGGAACACAAATCCAGAGCTGACTTTCAAAAAAATGTTTTTTCTTATAAGGTACTTTTCTTCAGTTCCCTTCTTCTCACAACATTGGCTAGCTAGAATTTATCACCAGCCCCTTGCTTTCTCTGGCCTTATCATGGCATGTTTTTATACATCCTCACTATCATTTAACCTCTCATCTTTATCCTCTCATCCTTGACTCACTAGTTCACCTTCTATAGCCAATCTTTATCCTGCCATCAATACTCTCTCCTTTCAACACTTTTGTGTCAACCACGTTCACGGTTTTTTTCTTCTGAAATCCATTTTGATGAAATCTCAATGTCCTTTCCATTGCCCTGGCATTCCCTATGTCCCTGACTCATGACTCAGCACCCACTAGACTTCTACAGGGGTTTGAAGATTACAAGGACAGGATATGGCTTAATGGGTTCCCCACAAGTATATCTGAAACTGAGTAATCTTAAAATCTTACTCATCAGTTTCTGCTGTACAACCTTTAAGCCTTTCCAAGACTCCAAGTAGTGGCCCTAAATATTACCACCAGACACAAGAGTCAGTATGTCCTGGTTAATATTTTTCCACTGAAAAAGGATAATTTAAACCACACATTCACAAATAAAAACATTAGAATTATCAGATATGGCATCTTGCTATTCTGTGTTTAATTTTCTCTAAAGTCTCCTCCATGAAGACAGAGGCCATGTTTGATTTGTCTACCAGTGTATTCCTAGTCTCAGGCACAGAGCCCAGCGCATGGTAGGTCCTCAATTATAGCTGATGAGTAACTGTATAAATGAAAATGTCGGTACGTTACTGGATCCCCAAGAGTATTTTGTGTACCCACTGTGGAAAGATACCGTTTCTCTTCCTGATGTATCCACTACAGGTCAGGAATGCTCCTGGTTCCACACACTACTGTGATTTGCACAGAATTGAGTTCCAAGATAAACTCATAAAATGAATCCATTAAAAAGTAAAAGGGAATGCTTAATTTTTCTCCACTAAATTCTGTAGCTCCAGTTAATTCATCATCATTCAGCACATTTATCCATTGCCACAAATGTGGCTATCATAAGCAAGTGCTCTAGAAAATCAATAAATAGAAAAGAGCAGTTATAGAATACTGCAATTAACTAGCATTATGGAAAATCATCATATGTTTTTCATGATTATTGATAATCAATTAAGGTTATGAATACAATTGTAAACATTTTTATTGACATCTAACTGCTTGGCTCCAAGACATGTTCAGTCAAAGGAGATATTTTTAAGAAATTTCATGGATAATTTGATTTTGAAAATAGCTCAATGATGTAGGACAATAGTGTGCTCACAGATGATAATTCAGTCATTGAATTATAGGTGTCCAATACAGTATATCTTGCCCTTTATTCAGATCGACTTCTGGAAACCAGACTCTGTCTCACAAATCAAACCTCACGGTGCAGTCGACTTCCGTGTCAAAGCAGAAGATACTGACACCGTGGAGGACGTTCTAAAGCGGAATGAGCTACAGTATGAGTAAGTTGGTGTTTTATAGCTATTAAAATTCTTTCCCATGCATGGTTTTGTCCAAGCCGTTGAATAACTCTGGGAAGATAAAAATGACACCAATACCATTCCTTCACTGGGGCCACACAAATAGGTAATGGCAGACTGGTCCTGGATTCAAAATCTTAAGACTTCAGTCCTGGTAGATTTTGTGTTTAGCAACTGCTCTAATGAAAATGGTTTTGACTCTTGAACCCCAAATCTTCAACCAGATATCTGACTTGCTACTGTTTTACAAGCAAGATACGGAGTAAAAGCCAAATCGATAGACCCTTTATTATCAGCTGGACACAGTTTTAGCCCCAAATCTTGCCAGGTCTTCTTTCCAGGTGATCAGCCAAACCTGTTGCGAGCTGTGAGGGCTGTTTATGCTCCTTTAGCTTGCAGACAAGACTAGAATCAGTCTGAATAACAATCTGTCCCTTTTCCTCTAAGGTCTCACCACTGTCTCTAATGGTAGGAGAAGGCATGGAAAGAAGGAACCAAAGAAAGGAAAAGAGTTCCCCAAAGGCCTAGAATAGAGTTGGCTAAGCTGATCACCCCATATCTCCTCCTCCCAAATAGCACACTGATCCACCTAGGCCTTTCAAGATGAGAATGTCCTCCTAAGGAGAGGCAGTTGTCCATTTGTTGACCCAACAAATCTATGTTGAGTGCTTATGTGTATCAAGTACTGAAGAGGATAGATATGGCCTCACTTCCCTTAGCAGAAGACAGACTTTAAATGAGGAATTGCAATAGTATGTAACAGATGTTAAGAAGAGTAAAGAGCTGGAGACTGAGGGGGATAGACCAAGTCTAGGAGTTAGGGAGGGCTGTCCTAAGAAATGAGGCTTCAGCAGAGAACTGAACGATGAATAGGTATTAGCCAAAGACAAGGAAAAACCATACTTTAGGCAAAGAACAGACCATATGTTAAGGTTTAGAAGTAGAAGAGACAATGCTGACCTGGCAGCATTTGCCTGAGAGGGAAGGAAGAAATAAGGTCTTTAGTACAAAACAGAGCTCTTCCTCCAGGGAGTGGATCAGGGAGGAGCAAAGAGAAAGTCTTGGGCTCCAGTCCTGAACATTCATGTTTATCCAACAATCCCGCACCACAAGATCAAGTCTTCATTATATTTTGAGGAAATGTGATTTACATAATTTTAACATTAGAAATTTTCTCTTGTTTTTCACATCTTAAAAATATAGAAGATAAATCTCTAGGCTTAATGTCAAAAAAAAGAACAAAAAATATGTAGAAGAATACTATTTGTGCCAGTGAAGATGTCAGAATTGTCACTTACAAAATCCATGCCTCCATCAGGAGAAGTGGTATAGCATAGTGCAACAAATGAATGCTCTGAGAAAATATAAACTGGATTCCAATCCTGGCACTGCACCTTCCTGGCTATGTAACCTTGGATAATTTGCTTAACCTTTCTGAGCTTCAGTTTTCTTATCCATAAAATGAAGATATAATGCCTCTCTCAAAGGGCTGTTGTGAAAACGAAATAAAACAATATGTAAATAAATTGCAACCAGTATTACTTTTGCTGAGAATGCTGCTATGGTTTACTATTATACAAACAGGGAGATTACACATTTTTTAAAAATCAGCAGAAACTGTTATGTTTAACCCCATTATCTTTGCCTCACATAGCTATCTGCTTCTGCTTGAAGGAAGTGTCAAAACGTGACCTTAAGAACTGTCTTTTTAAAACAAAGATATAACCCAGTAAGTTTTAAAATGTGATTAATATTCATGCCTATGACATTTCGCTCTTCATATTATACAAGGAAGGACATTTAAAATCCTAGCCATTAAGAGTCGTCTATAACATTCAAAAAACTGATTATTTCTTTGTAATTCTTTAAAAACAATAAAGCAATGCTGGGTATAATTCCATTCCAAAAATTTTTTAAAATTTAAAAAGAAGCAAAGGAAGATCAGTACCATAGACTAACCCTAGCCACCTGAATGATGCCCTAATTCTACCCATATCACAAAATAGTGAAATGGTTTTTCATTGCATTTTAATCTCCATTTATCAAATAGAAAATTCACTTTCTTTTTTAGTGGTAAACTTCTTGAAAATTGTGTACGAATGTTGCGTCATCTAGAACACAGGACATCCCCTGACGGCTAAGAGCTTGTTAATTTCTGCTTCTCTGTTCATTGCTTAGCACATTTGTAGCACATAATTTTCTAAATATTAAATAATAATAAGTCCCTAGAAATCCTGGAGAATCACACCAGCAATATCCTTGCTGGGGCTGCAAGCAGTCCCTGTGCATCCCATTATTACCTCATATGGTAACCAATTTGTATTTAGATGGTTTCCTGCTAGCAAGAATTTGCAGTTGTGTTTGTAAAAGACAAGAACCATCTACTGCACAAGTTCCACCAAAATAGTTTTTCGGATTTTTTTCGGTAGTTCTAACCTTCTTCAGCAAGACTTGTATCATTTGGCAGCTTTAATCAGATCCTGAATTATCATGGGAAAAAATTCAAAATGTGTGCAAAAAGAAAGATAACTGCAGTTTTAAATGCCAAAGTTGCACTCTAGTTACAGAAAGACTAGGAATTGTATGGTGTAAATCTCCAATTTACGGTTCTGAAGCTAAAATGACAGCACTGTTGGGTGGGCGGCCCTCCATAGAATCCCTTTCTGTAAATTGCAGGAAGGCTGGCTTTGCCGTGTCCAATCCAGGAAGAGACTGATGGTTGCTAATGTCTATATTATTTTTCTGCAAATTTCAGAGACATACAGGAGAGGGGCTTTTTTTTTATGTCTGCTTCCTAATACTGGGGAGGAAAGTGTCCTTGGATAGCAATGGTCACATAGTAATGTTCTTCAGTAACAATGGCCACGAAGTCCAGGCACTGACCAGATGCTCCATTTTCAGTAATCAGAAAGGGGGAGAAAATGCAGTCACATCTCTCTTTCCTTCTCGGATATCCTGTTCCTTGCTTTTGGGGGAGTCCCGGTTGTCTAATTTGCTTCCGTGTTTAAAAAAATAAAAAGGAGAAGAAGTCAGATGGCACTACAAAAGGAACATACAAAAGTATAAAATAGTGTACATACCTCTCTGTTTTGGAGCTGTAATGCAGTCCCTATTATGTTAAGAGGCATTGTTTTAATCTTCTAGTATAGAAGCTCATTATTTAGTAATAATATTTTGGAATATAGCTAAAGTAGCGCTTTGCCCTAAATCAAACAGTCGTAAGGCTCGGAAGGATCATTTGAGGTCAATCCTCCGCCTTCAGGCAAAAGTCAGCACCACACTTCAACCTCATTCTCACGCTCTTTCGCGAGTTACTAGAGAATATTTTTACTCTTGGGTGTCATCTTAAATTCAACTAACTTGTTGTTGATGCTTCTTTGTCCTGCTTCTTGATGAAAATGTTTAATATTTAACACAGAAATAACTCTAACAGAATGTCTCTTCTTAGTATCAAATAAAACACTAGCTCCCACATAGTCACTGTTTTTCCTAAATAATTTGGGGGGGGGTTTTGTTTGTTTGTTTCCCTTATCCCCATTTCTCAGCTGATGATTCTCCTAAATAATCTGAACTGGATGGTTGGGTGTAGGTGAAAGGCAAGCAATATGCTCGGGGAGCTTCACTGCCCCCTCCAGCTAGAGCGGGTTGTGGAAGTGAAAGAGGACGTCATTTGCCATTTCCTCTTGGATTTTTTTTTCATTCAGAGAAGTTTATCGTTTTTAGGCAAGAGTTGTTCTTTCAAGTTGTTATTAGAACATAGTTTTCTTCTTAAAGGTTTCTGCCAGTTGATTATTTTTTAAGGTTCCAGGTTTTTGTTTTGCTTGTTTTGTTTTATTTTTGTTTGTCTGTTTTTAGTTTTCAGCTTTCCTTGAAAATAATTTTCCTGAACTATCTCTATTTTAGACTTTAGTATCCTCTATGTTTTTCTGCAGTTTATGAAGTTGGTAACTGGCAGAATATTATATTTTTTCATAAACCTTGGAAGACATCTATGTAAATGACCAAGACCTATTGATTTGAGCCAAGTCGTTGCATTTTAGAATTGAAAGGGACATTGAATATCCACTAATCAAATGACCCCATTCTAAAACTTATGAAATTAAAGCCCAGGGATTAAATGACTTTACTAAAGTCAGTTTATGAGTTAGCCAAAACTATGACCTTGATCTTTTGATTCCTAATTGAGGATTCCTTCTCCTACCACCCTAATCTCTAATAATCCAATTTGGGTGGTGAACATAATTATAGCACTTATTACAATCATTGTTCCTAACTGTAGCAGGCAGACTGATGGTCCCCTAGAAATGTCCCCAGAACATCTGAATGTGTTGTGTTGCATTGCAAAGAGGAATTAAGGTTATAAATGGAATTAAGCTTTCTAATCAGTTGACTTTAAAACAGGGAGATTATCCTGAATTGTCCAGATAGGTCCAATGTCCTTGGCACAAGAGTCCTTAAAAGTGGAAGAGGAAGGCAGAAGAGGTCAGAGTGATTGGGTATGAATGAGGACTCAGTTTACTGTTACTGGCCTTGAAAGTGGAGCAAGGGGCCACAGCCAAGGAATGCAGGTGGCCTCTGGGAACTGGAAGGGGGAGGAATCAGATTCACCCCTAGAACTTTCCTTGTTTTCAGCCCAGTGAGACCTGTGTTGAGCTTCTAACCTACAGAACTGTAAAACAATAAATTCACATTGTTAAGCCACTAAGTCTGTGGTAGCTTATAACAACCGTAGAAAACTTATACACTAACAAGGTATTGATGGCTGCTCAAGGGAAATTTTTTTTCCACAGAATAAATTCTAAAATCTGCCCCTTTTTCATTTTTTAAAATGCTACCTTAAGACAATTAAGGCCTAAGACAGTGTTTGCCTTTTGCTAGGAAGTAGATATCATTTAGTATTAATTTATTGCATTTTCCATGAACGGACACCAGTTCACACCCAAATTTATGAAATAAAGGAGCAGCCAGGAGGAAGGCTCATAGGATGTCCCTGACATACTTCATTAGCTGTCCTTGGGGCAGCTGGAGGAGAAGCAGACTTTTGATGTGCGGCTGCAATTCTCTGTGTGTCAGATAAAACCATTTCAAGGCTTAACTATAGATAATAGAAATTTCTGTAAAGTGGCCCCTTGCTTTTGGGGGAGTCCTGGTTGTCTAATTTGCTTCTGTGTTTAAAAAAATAAAAAGGAGAAGAAGTCAGATGGCACTACAAAAGGAACATACAAAAGTATAAAATAGTGTACATGCCTCTCTGTTTCGGAGCTGTAATGCAGTCCCTATTATGTTAAGAGGCATTGTTTTAATCTTCTAGAATAGAAGCTCTGCGTGTCAGATAAAACCATTTCAAGGCTTAACTATGGACAATAGAAATTTCTGCAAAGTGGCAGAACTATCTGTAATATTCACAGTGTTGTAATCAAGGACATTTCACTCATAAAATTTTGTTCCTTCCAAACACACTCTCTACTCAAAGCAGCAAAGGGAAATGAAGTCACACACACCCGCACCTTCAGACCCACCTCTTATAATAGAAACTTTCACCTGAACAACTCATGTATAGAAATAAGGGTGCCTCCAGGGACCTGTTGCCGATATTCATATTACCCTGCTACAGAACCATTATTGATTAGATTACTTAAACCACCCAAAAGACAGGCAAGTAGAAACTATTAATAGTTCTTTAAACACAGTATTCTATTGCCTGATAAATCTTTAGCTTGTTAATATTTCTGAATGTCCAGCCATCAAGATATTTTTCTCAAAACCTAGAGAAACTCTTCCCATATACTCAGATGATCAACTCTTCCCATTTACCTGGAACTGATTAGCTTCCTGGAACACAAGGCTTTTAGTGCTAAATTCAGAAAAGTCCTGAGGAAGAAAGACCGTAGACAGGCCTCAAGTACATACTGTTGTGTGGAAGCTCAAGGTTCCAACTCGAGATGTCCAGATACCAGGGGAAATCATTTTCCAAGTTTAGGGTCTAAGGACACTCAAATATGTGAAGTTTGGGCAGAGGAAGAGTCTGCCTTGCTTGCACTTTCCAGTATCCTTCTCAGTGACTTACTCTTTGTGTCCACAGTCACAAGGAACAATTAGAGGACAGCATACAGATCAGGGGGGAAAGCATTGTGCCATCTACTAAGTCAGTGAACACATATAAGTACACTTATGTTCATAGGAGCACGATGAAAATACACTTATGTTCATAGGAGCACCCACTCTGATTCATTTCAGGGTATTGATAAGCAACCTGAGAAATCTGCTGGAGGCTCAGTTTGACAGCCAGGTTCGTGCAACCGGACACAGTTATGAGAAGTATAACGACTGGGAAACGGTATGCTACACACATGATTTAGACCAATATTGCTTTGGGAATTGAACCTAAAATGCCACTTTAATCTACAAATGATTCCACTTGATAGATAGAGGCTTGGACTGAACAAGTCACCACTGAGAATCCAGACCTCATCTCTCGCAGTGTTATCGGAACCACATTTGAAGGACGCAATATGTACCTCCTCAAGGTAATCATTTTTAATCATGACCTTGCTAAGTCTGAGGGCTTTAAATCAATGAATTCTAACACATTAACATCTGTTTCACAGACATGCTTATCCCAAACATTGTTATGACTCTTTTCCTGCCTACATCCCCCAGGGAATCAGATTCCTCAGCTTGTTTTATCATATGTGGATTTTTAAATCATCATTTTGATTTATTCAAAAGGAAAAATGCAATAAAATAAGAGAAGCCCTATAAATTTAACCACATTCCTGTAAGCAATGTAAATGATCATCTACCTTGATGAAATTCTTCTTTCCCAGCTGTTGTTTGCAAATCCATTTGCTAAAGAGGTTCATAAACTTCACGTCTATCAGACAATATTACAAACCGTATCAACAATTTGTTTCTGTCATCTTCTAACACCATTTTTGTCGTGTAATTCTAATGAAGGAAATAAAAAGACAAGAAATAAGTGAGAGAGAAGGAAAAATTCTTACAAGATTAGCAACAAACACGATTACTTCTATAATAATTACTCATCCAGTTGTCTTGGTCATGTCACCTAATAACAGCAGCTGAAAACAACCTCCACATGAGTACAATTAAACAGGGTAATCAAGCATCTTCTGAAAATATGAGCTTGTCAAGCTTAATAAAAATAATAAACAGCTATGTAAGCTTTCAGCTCAAACATCGTATGTCTAGAGGCAAGAACATACTATGCTAGTATTATGTTTTAATTTAATCATGGGATATATGTCTTGCTGCTGTCAGGTTTCACCTGTTGAGTCCAGAGCCCAGACAGGTGGTGAAGGTTAACTCCTGAATGCCATATGATGAATCATGATTTCCCTTTTCCTTT
Organism: Propithecus coquereli; assembly: GCF_000956105.1. NCBI lineage: Eukaryota > Metazoa > Chordata > Mammalia > Primates > Indriidae > Propithecus > Propithecus coquereli. The sequence continues at coordinate 11,066,608 of NW_012143856.1, read as the reverse complement.
TCTTTCCAATAGGTTGGCACAGCTGGAACAAACAAGCCTGTCATTTTCATGGACTGTGGTTTTCATGCCAGAGAGTGGATTTCTCCTGCATTTTGCCAGTGGTTTGTGAGAGAGGTCAGTAGGTAGAGTGATTTTTGGCAAAAAGTAAACAGTATTTTTTTAATTTCAATTAATTCCTTATAACCTAGCTATAATAAGAGAATAATGACACATAAAAAATATCCATAATTCCAAGTTCCCATTTTTGGAAACTAGTTTCAACTTTCACCAATAGGTCTTTATAAGGCAAGATTTTAAAACAGTTAGAAAATTGTATTTATTTGAATTTCACTCATCTGAACTTCCTCATCCACCTTTGATGGAGAGGCCAACAGCTAGTATAGTGTATTGATCATTTAAAAGCTAATGGTTGTGGATAAACCACCAAATCAATCATTATCTCCTGGATAATAATCACTGTATACTTCAAAATAAAAGAACACAGTATATAATAGTCCCCACTCTAAATGGTACTGGTTTTTATTCCTTATAATTCTAATGATAAGATATATGTGCAAGCCTTTTAAAAACTGAAGTTTTTAAAGATTCATGAGTCCATACTGATATAAATAGATGATTCTATAAATAAATAAAAGGGAGATAAACTAATAAATGTAAAAAGAATAAGAAAAATATAAAATCACCATTAGACTACCACAGTAATAATCATTTCAGAAAAATCCATAAGTCAATGCAAAATTAGTGGATAAAAGTTTAAGGAGAAACAGGATATTTACAGAGTCTCAAAGTATCTCTCCCCCTCCCCCCAAAAATGTATTCATTACAAAGGGAAAACTTGCAGTGGAGAAACCTAGCAGAAACTACCTTCACCAAATGATCAAGGTTAAAATCACCAGTAGTAAATAAGACATTTCAATATCATGTACCCACTGATATTATGCACCGAAAAGACACATCGTCTTTGTGATATT
>NW_012143856.1:11060602-11064192 GCF_000956105.1 Propithecus coquereli | reverse complement strand
AAAGTTAAAATAAAAAGTAATAATTATAACATATGAGCTATATATGCATAAAATAGAAGTATCCTAGAAGCAGAGTAGAATTAGACATAACAATTTTAACAAAAATATCAGATGTAATTTACTGATTGCTTGTTAAATATTAATATTGTCCACCTCAGTAGGGGACACTGCTTTCATTACCAAAGTCAACATTCATCAGTCTATGTAAATTTTGACAGCATTATGCATTCCATTTTTCCATGAAATTCTGCTTCATAATTCACATACAGGCTGTTCGTACCTATGGACAGGAGAGCTACATGACAGAGCTTCTCGAGAAGTTAGACTTTTATGTTCTGCCTGTACTCAATGTTGATGGCTACGTCTACACCTGGACCAAGGTATATTATTAGCCAATACTGAGAGAGACTGGTGAAATTAAAACCAACCACATTCTATTATATTTGTCCTAACCATATAATCCACTTTCAGGAACGAATGTGGAGAAAGACCCGTTCCACAAATGCTGGATCTAGATGCTATGGCACAGACCTCAACAGAAATTTTGATGCTGGTTGGTGCAGTGAGTATCTGGCTGACCATTTTGCATGTATCAGACGAAAAACATAAGAGAAAAAATAACATAAGAAAACACAACATTGTCTAAACAAGAAAAATTATAACATTTTATATTTTAGAGTTCTAATTTTCTAAAAGAACAGACAATAAACAGTTTCTTAATTCATTTGACAAAAAAATGTATTGAGCGCTCTGCTGTGTTCCCAGCTGTGCTAGATGCTGAAAACGTAAGACTGGGTAAACCAGACATAACCCCACCACTCGTAGAATGTATGGTCTAGAGGGTGAGACAGCCATTAAGTGAATAATTATTTAAATAAAATTGTGATGCAATTGAGAATGATCACAGTAATATACAATTTTTTCATGGTCATTAGTTTGTCCCTTATTAAATTTTCTTACACTATATTGATCTCATTGCATAATACTACACAGGGGTGCATTGCTGATTTCACATGCAACTTTTTATCATGTTATCATGAAAACATACCATTCTGTGACTAAATGTATACATACTATATACACAATTGAGGATGATTATAAGGACTCCTGTGAAAACCACTTCTTTTTAACTCCCTAATTTGAAAGTTTGAAACTTCTCCTGTGAGAGCTTCAGTAGGTGATCCCTGCCATTAACAACAACATATGTTTTTCCAGAAACCGGAGCCTCTCAAAGCCCCTGTGATGACACTTACTGTGGAACTGCCGCAGAGTCTGAAAAAGAGACCAAGGCCCTGGCTGATTTTATCCGCCAGCACCTCTCTTCCATCAAGGCATACTTCACAATCCACTCATACTCCCAGATGCTGATCTACCCCTACTCTTACGATTACAAACTCCCTGAAAACAACGCTGAGTTGGTAAGTAGCCACAGTAGTAGATAGTAGATATGGCATTTCACTGCTGAGATTTTAAAAATTCTAATCCTGAGAAAAACATTATAAGAATAATTTCTAAAAGTTCCTTTATTGATTTTTGATAGTAGAAGTAAAAAGCTTATTATAGATTTATAAGGAATCTGGAGTTGGCTGGATAAATTGGCTAAAAGAAATTTGATCTTGATGCAGGAAACAGTTTCCCACATGTGATTTATTCACTAATCCTCAAAATGATAATGGTTCGATTTCCTCTGGTTTTACCAGAAGACTGACTCACATGATGACTTCAGATGCATTTGGGATAATCAACAAAGTTCCTTGATCACATATATATTCTTTGTCAGAGTCGGTTTGTCAAGATGTCTTGAGCTGGATTGACACAGGCAGAGCACAGAAGCTGTCATTAGGAATTTGACACATTTGGTTGATATCAGGTTTAGTCTTGCCATCCTAAAATTGCTTATTTCACTGTTTGATCAGGTGAGGCACGGAAGTAAATCAATCAATGAACAAATAATGAGTCTTTACTAGATATAGGGAATAATGTAAAGAAATTTAAGAATCCCTGACATCAAAAAACTGGCAATCTGATTGAACCATCAAGATATAATCACATGAGCAGTTAATATGAGTTTTATAACCATTCACATTTACAAATATCACACGTCAATGCATAAATTTTTTAAATAAGCAGGTTTGAATCCTTCAAATAATATTTCTTTAATTTATGGAACATCTGGCTGCCAGAAGCTGGGACCAGTGATCTAAAAGAACAAGAATAAGATTTAAAGCATTTGAGTTACACCAGGGAAAAAAAAAAGCATTCCACTTAGACAATGACAAAGATATTTGGCTTACCTAAATGCATAAATGTGTAGACCCAATGACTTTTAAAACTGGAAATTATTGTTTTGTACTTCCAGATTCAGTCTTTCAGAGACCAAATAAAATATGTAATGCTGTAAATATTTTGTGAAGAACAAAACATAAAAACAACCCAGTCTCCTAGAAAATGGATAGGTAATAGTTGGCCAGTTGCTTTTCTTTAAAAAACAACTAATACTAGTTATCAAATAGCTTCCCATTTTCCCGGTCCATGGACAAAAAAAAAACAAAAAAAAGAAAAGAAAATACCATTAGTTAGAAGCATTAAACATTTCAGTTTTGCAGCTGTGCTTGGTCTGTATGTGTTCCCCGTGGGTGCTCACCATCCTGCTGTCCCAGAGACAGATATGGTCAGCTCCTTGTTTCTGACCTAGATTTCTGGCCACCAGAGGAGAGAAGGTGGGGGCATGTGGTTTGTTTAATTCATGTGAATATATTTAAACTATACCAAATCAGAAGAGAAAAAGTCAGTTACAAAAACTAAACATTGATGAGTCAATAATTAAAATATTAAAGTTAAAATTGTAAAACACATTGTATAACAATAACCAATACATCCAACTTGCTCAACATCAACTAGTCTTATATATATATACTAAAAGACAAATACTAACAGAAAAGCTTCAAGTGTTCTTGGAAACTAAGCTGTTTCACAAAGGTTCTATACATTTTCTTATTTGGGGAATAAATTTAAGCCCTTTTAGTAATGAGATAGCTTTGTCATCACTGTCAACATTTAGTAATAACCTACTATCTGGACTACTCTGAAGTCTCCAAATTATCCTTTTTTAAAAAATCAAGTAAATTCTGCCTTTGGAACCTCATGAATAATTTTTGCTACTTTCTATGGAAATTTTATCCAGGAAAGATCCAAGAATCAGAGTTAATGGGTTTACTGGGCCAATTCACATGTGCCCTAAGTGGTGTAAAAATGTACTAACAGAATGTGAGCCACTGATACTCTTCCCTAAAAATCACTTCTTCATTTAAAATCAAGGGAAGAGAGCCAATGGTAAAAGAAATACTATTTGAGGCTGGGCGCGGTGGCTCACGCCCCGTAATCCTAGCACTCTTGGAGGCCAAGGCGGGGGGCGGGGCGGGAGGATTCCTTGAGTTTGAGACCAGGCTGAGCAAGAACGAGACCCCGTCTCTATTAAACATAGAAAAATAAACTGGGCGTCATGGCGCGCCTGTAGTCCCAGCTACTTGGGAGCCTGAGGCAGGAAGATAGCTTGAGCCCAGGATTTTGAGGTTGTAGTGAGCTATGAC
>NW_012143856.1:11059578-11060552 GCF_000956105.1 Propithecus coquereli | reverse complement strand
TAAACTTATTTTGAAATTAAAAGTTAAGAACATTGAAGTCTGTAGTTCTACCTACTTAGGAAGTTAAGGTGGGAAGATCACTTAAGCTCAGGAGTTAAGGTTGGCCTAAGCAACATAGTGAGATCCCGTCTTGGAAAAAAAAACACCAAAGTGCTTTAAAAAATAAGATTATTATATACGACATAATTTTTTGTTTGTGAAGCACCTCTGTATATATTTGTTATATGGTATTGGTTTCTAGACATGTTATGCACCCAACCAGCATTACTTAACTTTACTAGATAGTTCCCTAATTGCACTTTAGAAAGAGAAAATTAGATTTTAGAATTGGATTTTATCATTACTTCCAATTTGTAGACCATTAAAAGAACAGGGTCTTTTAGCTTCTCCAACTATAAAGTACAAGCTTTATCAGGTATTATTGCAATGAATATACATGTATAGAGTCACAAAGAGTACATAAAAACTGTTCACACATAGAAACCTGATATATTTTAAAGTTTGTTAAAATGAATAAATAAATAAAATAATCAAGCCTAGGGAAGAGTTGAATTTAAGTTTAATATGATGCTGGAGCAGAGAGATTGTGCCTAAGAGAACATATTTGGTGGGCATGATATTCTTCTTTCATAGATAAGAGAGAAGTGTACACATTATTTAACAGGGAGAATCTGTCCCTTATGGGATTCCCTTCTGAAGAAAGACAATGAAGAAAGAGATTCCTGTCATATGCAGCTTGGAGGATTGGTGAGAGCCTCCCAAAATCCACCAGTGTGAGCTCACTTAAAAATGGGAGGCATTCTCATTATTCTTCCATGTTGGACCCTGCCTCCTCCAGTGAGATCATCTACAGGAGGTTTCATAGAAAATAAATAAAATTTTAGATGACATTATTTGGAACATACATAGCTATCCATAGACTTTTTTTTACTTACTGGGACCAGGTCTTACACTTACATCCTACTAACTCTGAG
>NW_012143856.1:11025613-11055173 GCF_000956105.1 Propithecus coquereli | reverse complement strand
TAAAAGAATAGGAAAAGTAATTATGTAGATTACAAATAAGGGTACCAGAAAAGATGTATTCGGCAAAGCAGTAAAATGTACAAAGAATAAGAGCATCTCACACAGGTAATGCTTTCCAGGTTGCAGACTGCTTTTACCCATACTACATTATTTAAAGAGAGAATACAAAGTGCACTATGGGTTCCTAATGGCCTCATAAACTCTCTACTTCCTTAGTGTAGACTTCATCATTATAAGGCTACCACTATCTTCAAAGGAAATTTCAAAGCTGAGAAAAAGCATATACTTATACTTACAAAATTCTAAAGCATGATGAAATATTGGATTGTGTGACTTCTTTATTGTCAGAGGAAATAAAAACTGGGAGAAATAATGGAAAATGCTCCCAAACTTAGCCATATCACTGCACATATTGGGCGTGAAGAAACTCCCAATCTTTGGTCCACCTTCCCTCTCCAAGATACCCACATAGCACGGTTAAAAATAACAACAATAATAATAGTACCACTTCAAAGTGAAAAGCAAGAAGCCAGAAAACTATCCAACCAACTATGTATCTTGTGCCATTCCCCAGACTGATCAAATGGAAAACAGAGTGCACTACACAAAGGTGTCAATCCAGGGCATGAGTCTTACAGCACTTCTCTGCATTAGAAGCACAGAACTTTATAGCTGGAAAAATCTTGGAAAATTATTTGGTTCTGGTTCCCATTTTCCAGCTGAGACAATGAAGGCTTGGCTAAGTCAACACTAGTAGTAGGGGCAGCCCTGGGTCTATGGCTACTGGCTCCTGAAGAATTTTCCAGGCTGCCCCAATTTCCAAAGACACACATTGCACATATTTATGTGGCCACATTCTATGATGGTACCCCATATTACTATTTTGCAGAAGAACATTCATCAGAAAAAGTCTTAAATCCCATAAAGTACATCATAATTACCTCTGCCTCTAGTCATTGCTAAGGAATTACTCTGGTTAGCTGAGATGACTGACCTCTCAGGCCTCAGTCTTCATAGTTCTGGTGCATTCTTTTGATGGGTATATGTCCATTAACCAGGAGAAAGATAATAGTAACCAGAAGAAATGTGACACTCTTTCTCAAAAATTATTAAATGTGATCAAAAGATGAAAATCTACTTCCAAAGTCTAACACCTTCCGGTCCAGTGGCACCTCACTCATGACCTCCTAATTGAAGTTTTAGTTAATGAGCCACCAAGATAGAAGTCCACTGCTCCACCCACGCATGTGAGTGCAATGAAAGACCATGATTAGCAATAAACATAAAACCAGAGGAAGAAATACTGTTATTAGAAGGTGGACGATTGCAGGGTCATGCACACACCCATCACAGCTGTCACATGTCCCTGCCTAATAACAAGAGCAGCGAGGCCACAATGCCACTGTCAGGCAGGCTACCAGCAGCTAAGGTGAACAGTGCTTAAGGCACAAAACATCTGCTTCAGGAATTTGCTCAGAATTTCTAATCTCACTTAAAAGAAAACTGATTTTAAATGACAACAGCAGAATTTCTTTGATTAAAAAAATTAGTTGCTTATTCACCATTACATACTTTTTAAGTGACTTCTTGACCTGATAAAATTCTCCTAGGGGCCCTGGTCAATACATGGCTTCTCAGACAATCAACAGAAATTTCACTGAGTACCTATTAAGTGCTCACCATAAATCATGTTTCCTGCCATCGAGAACTTAGGATCTTACCGAAATGATAGGACTCAGATACCAAAAATCATACAAAAGAACTACAGAATTGGGAGTTTTCAATTATGTACAGTAGTAGGAATTCAGGAGAGGCAAACAGCAATGTGTGCTGAGCTATTCGGTGGAGTTTATAGAGAGGAGATGCGATTTGTTTTGTGCCTTGAAGTCTATGCAAGATTTGGGTGGGAGAGGAAAGAATAGGGCATTTTAGGCAGAGAAAAGAGCCAACAGATGTATAACGGTGAAACTGAAAAACGGAGTTAAGGAGGAAAGTAGAAAGGGCTCAGCCTGTTCTGAGTGCTCTTGTCAGGAAAGAGTAGCGGTGAGGTTCTATCAATAAGGTGACCAGGTTATGTAGGGACTTGAATGTCAGAATGGATCCTGTGAAACAACAGGCCCTGGAGCCAGTGACACGGTAAATAGGATTGCTAGGTGCCATACAGGACGCCCGGTTTAATTTGGATTTCAGATAAACAGCAAACAATTTTTACTTTAAGTATGTCTCAAATATTTCATGAGATAAACTCATACTGAAAAAGTATTTATTGTTTGTCTAAAATTTAAATTTAACTGGTAATCCTATATTTTTTGCCAAATCTGACCACCCTGCTGATAAAGCAATATTTTAGCAAGAGTGACCTAGCAGAGATGTTTAGGAAATACCAATAATGTCATCAACAGAGAAAAAGGCATTCGGAGTGCCTTTAAACTAGTTGTCTTCTTTTTTAATTTTTTCCCTAAAATAAACTTTCATTTATCATAATCGTATCTTTTATCTGACTTTTCTTTCAACCAATTTTGCTACCCCCACTCCTACCCCCAAGGGATACTTGGCAATGTTTGGGAGACATTTTTGGATGTCATAACTGTGGCATCTAGTGGGTAGAGGCCGGGGGATGCTAATAAACATCCTATAATGCACAGGACAGCTCCCCCAATCCCAGTAAAGAACTATCCAGCCCAAAATGTCAACAGTGCCAAGGTTGAGAAACCTTGCTTTAAATAAAGATAAGGACAGCGTCACGTTCCTGGCAAAAGGCTCTTGGTTCTCACAGGCTCTTATACCCTTCCTCACAGTTTACAATGTTCTGCAAATCTCAAGTGCAAGAAATCCTGCATATCTCCATTACACAGTATTTATTTTTAATATTTATTTGGGAGAAACTCTACTTCCACCAGAAACAAAACAAAAAAATTCTCTGGACTTTGCAACTTCAGCTGACTCATGCTTCACATCTCCTTTGAATTTCAAAGAACTTAAAAATATGTATGCAGATCAGCCAAAGAAAAAATTTGGTTTTCATAAGTGAAAGGATTCCCACACACCCCATGGGCTTTGCGGAAATGGGCAGGCCTCGCTCTCTTAAGCCAAGCTTCTTCCTAACTCTTTGCCCTTCTTTAATCTCAAGCCCTCCTTTTTCTCAGAAATGTATTTGTTTTTTCAAGTCCCCAGTGCTTTCTCCTCAGTGCCTACTTATAGATCTTAAGGGCTTCTCCTTTTGCCCCAAAATCATAAAAGTTAAATTTTTCATTGGTCCCTTGGTGTAAGTTACACATTATCACAGGACGGAAGGAAGGAAACTGCAGTTAAAGATCATTTTGATGCTTCCATTATCACAAGTATTCACCCACAGGGATGGTTAAACTCAGGACTTCAAGTTAGAAACAAAGTTCTGAAGAAAATTTTCTTTGAATTGTTTGATACCTCACAGCCAGTTTAGAGCTTTTGTTTTCCATAATAGTGGAGCACTGGAAGCATAGAAGTGGCAGTGCCCTGTCGTGATGCTGGCTGTGTACATGGAGGGTTGGAATGAGGACTATGTGCACAGTCATGAAAGAGAAGCTTCGTTATCATATGTTACCTAGGAAAGCAGGTCAATGGAAAAGAACACCCTCTCCTTATTCATCTCACCAGGCCTTGGAGCCCAGAACATGGAGAAGCATTACACTGGTTTGTCCTTTGTCTCTTGGGCCATGAGCTAGATGTGACATTTTAGACTCTCTTTGTCTTTTGCTGTAGGACCAAGGCCTCTTTTTGAGGAAACAGATGCCAAAAGAGAACATGCATAAGATGTAGTAGGAAATTCATATCTAAGGATTAATAAAGGCTGACCATGTTTGGCCTTGACTGAAAGCAAAGTTTTCTCTGAGGCTGATTTATATTTAGCTTCCTTCTGTTCTTTACAATTGGTAAAACCAGCTCCAGAAACACTTCTTTTGAAGTATTCGAAGGCCACAAGGAGAAGTGAAAAAGAGCACAGGATTTAAAGAAAGAAGAACCTAGGTCAAGTCAGCCACTTGTGAGGCTGTGTGTCCTTGGGCAAGTTCTTTTATCCTCTCTGAGTTTTAGTTCTTTTATCTGTAAAATGGGGATAAAAATATCTAGCTCTTATCAAGAGCTCTTTGTAAAGTCTAAGGTTTTATGTAAATGTTAGTTCTTATTTTGAATCCATTGAGACATGATGTAAGATGTCCCTCAAATAGCAAGTTGTATGGAAATTGTCCTTAATTGGAGTTTCAAGATGTGGACCAAGCTCTCTGGTGTGTTTTTGCCTCTCAGGTCTTCTGTCATCTGTCTTAGTCCCTTTTTACAGAAATGTACAGGGGAAAAGAGTTACCACTGTAACATTTTAGCAAATGCAAGCATCACCTTTCTCTCTCTCCTTGCTAGCAGGGGTCAGTTATCCAGCTTGATTGGATCATTCCCACTGAGCATGCTGCCCCACATGGCATTCCATTCTGCTGGAAAATCCTGTGTCGATGAAATGTGGACAGATAATGTTAGGAAGATAAATGAGTAACATTTGTGAAATCATCTGAACTCTTCAAAAAAAAAATAGACCCACACTGATTCCAGGGATTTTTAAAAAGATAATTGGAATTTAAAATATGATATTTTAGTTGATTAATGTCTATTCTAACTGTTTTTGTCTTTTGGCCTTGGAGGGGCTTAGAGAAGGGATCCACAGACTTTTTTTTTAATTAATGGAGATAAGTAAAGTGTACAGAAGATGTCGATGTCTAAATGTGGCAACTCATCAACCATCACTGCATGATACCACTGCCTTCCCCACAAGCATCCCTAATCTCCACTCAGATGAGTTTAGCCTTCGCAAAGCTCAGCACTCTGTACCCCCAACCAAATCTTGCCTATTTATAATGTCCCTAAGCCTTAGCATAGGACTCAGTCAACTAACCATGTGCTAGGTGCTGTGCAATCTGCTGAGGATAAGGGAGAAAGGGGGTGGAATAGATGCAAAAACGTCTGATTATAGAGAGGGGGCGGAGTAAGATGACCAAACAGAAACCTCCAGCGATCATCCCTCTACACAAACACCAAATTCAACAACTATCCACACAACCAAGCACCTTCAGAAGAATCAGAAAAATCAGGTGAGTGACCATACTACCTGGTTTTAACATTATATAAAGGAAAGAGGCACTGAAGAGGGCAGAAAAAGATAATCTTGAATTGCCTATGCCACCCCCACCATCCCCAGCAGGGCAACGCCAGCACCGAAAGGGAGAGAGAATCCGTGTGCCCAGGGGAGGAAGAGTGAAGTGATTGTAAAACTTTGCGTTCAATCTCAGGGCCACCCTGGCACAGGCGAACATAGCACAGGGCCAAATTCAGTCAGTGGCCACGGAGGGAATATTTAGATCACCCCGGCCAGAGACAAATCCTCTGCACCCAAACCCAAGTTCCAATTAACCCCACTACTGGCTAAGAAAAAGCAGCCTGGGACCCAGACTAAATTTGTAAGGCAGTTGGCCACAAAGGCTGCAGCCCTTGAGCAATTCCTGCAGCTACGCTGGCTCAGTGCCAGTGGACTTGGGGTGCATGTGACCCAGTGAGACACAAGCAATAGTGGCCAAGCCAGTGCCTATGTCACTCCCTGCCTGCAACTCTAGGCAGTGCAGCTCAGGGAGCCTTCTTTCACTTGAGGAAAGGAAAGGGAAGGGTTCAGAGGACTTTGTTTTGCAACTTGGGTACCGGCTCAGCCACAGTAAAATAAAGCACTAAGCAGACTCCTGAAGACCCTGAGTCCAGGCCTTAGTTCCTGGAAGGCCTTTCTGGACTCACTCTGGGCAGAAGAAAACATGCTGCCCTGAAGGGAAGGACTCAGTCCTGACAGGATTCACCAACTGCTGACTAAAGAGCCTTTGCATTCTGAGTAAACATCACAGGCAAAAATCACCATCGGCTTTCAGTGACACTGAGCTGGCTTCAGGTGTGACCTGGCACTGGTGGCCACAAGGGAGTGCCCATGTCACTTCTCCTCCAATTCCAGCAGCCCAGCACAGAGAGTGAAAGACTTTGCGTGGTAACCCAAGTCCACGAAGGCAGGACCACCAGGAGTCTACAAGAAACAGCATTACTGGGCATTACCAGTTCGGGGGACCCCCAGGGCTGAAACAGCTGCATTGACCAAAGACTTAGATCACAACATTCAATTCCTTTTCAATAGCTGGAAAGCCTTCTTAAGAAGAACAGGTTCAAACAAGCCCAGATTGTGAAGATTAAAATAAATACCTAATTCTTCAATGCCCAGACATCAATAAACAGCCACAAGCAGCAAGAACACCCAGGAAAACATGACCTCACCAAATGAATTAAATAAGGTACCAGCAACCAATCCTGGAGCAATGGAGGTATGTAAACTTTCAGACAAAGAATTCAAAATAGCTGTCCTGAAGAAGCTCAGTGAACTTCAGGACAACACAGAGAAGAAATTCAGAAGCCTATCAGAGAAATTTGACAAAGAGATTGAAGTACTGAAAAAAAAAAAAAAAAAAGCAGAAATTCTGGAGCTTAAGAAATCAATTGACAAACTGAGAAATGCATCAGAGTATATCAACAGCAAAATTAACCAAGCAGAAAAAGAGTTAGTGAGCTCGAAGACGGGCCATTTGAAAATACACAGTTGGAAGAGAAAAAAGAAAAAAAGAATAAAGAATTTATTGTTTTTATTATTATTTACTTATTTATTTATTTTGAGATAGAGTCTCACTCTGTTGCCCTGAGTAGAGTGCTGTGGTGTCAGTCTAGCTCACAGCAACCTCGAACTCCTGGGCTCAAGCAATCCTCTGTCTCAGCCTCCCAAGTAGCTATGACTATAGGCATGCACCACCATGCCCAGCTAATTTTTTCTATGTATATTTTTAGTTGTCTAGCTAATTTCTTTCTATTTTCTTTAGTATAAATGGGGTTTCTCTCTTGCTCAGGCTGGTCTCAAACTCCTGATTTCAAATGATCCTCCCACCTCAGCCTCCCAGAGTGCTAGAATTACAGGTGTGAGCCACCACACCCAGCTCAAGAATAAAGAATTTTAAAAAGAACACCAACAGGATCTAGAAAATAGCTTCAAAACGGCAAATCTAAGAGTTACTGGCCTTAGAGAGGAGGTAGAGAAAGTGATTAGGATAGAAATTTATTCAAAGAAATAATAACAGAGAACTTTCCAAACCTAGAGAAAGATATCAATATTCTCAAAAAACTGCTTATAGAAGGAATTTACCTCAACGTGATAAAATACATACATGAAAAACCCACAGTGAGTATCATGCTGAATGGGAAAAACTGAAAGCTTTCCTCTAAGATCTGAAATAAGACAAAGAGGCCCACTCTCACTGCTGTTATTCAACATAGTATGGTAAGTTCTATTAATAGCTAGAGCAATGAGACAGGAGAAAGAAATAAAGCGCATCAAAATTGGAAAGAAAAAAGTCAAATTATCCTTGTTTGCAAATGATATGATCTTATATCTAGAGAAAGCTAAAGACTTCACACACAAGAAAAGATTAAAACTGATAAACAAATTCAGTAAAGTTGTAAGATACAAAATCAATATATCAAAATCAGTAGTGTTTCTATATGCCAACAGTAAACAATATGAAAAAGAAACCAAGAAAGTAATCCCATTTACAATAGCTGCAAATACAACAAAATATCTAGGAATAAACTTAACCAAAGATGTGAAAGATCTTTATAATGAAAACTATAAAACATTGATGAAAAATTGAAGAGGACACCAAAAAAATGGGAAGATATTCCATGCTCATGGATTGCAAGAATCAATACTGTTAAAATGTCCATACTACCCAAAGCAATCTACAGATTCAGTGCAATACCCATCAAAATAACAATTACATTTTTCCCAGAAATAGAAAAATAATCCTAAAATTTACATGGAACCACAATAGAATAGTCAAAGCCATCCTGAGCAAAAAGAACAAAAATAAAGCAAAAGAACAAAATTACATTACCTGACTTCAAATTATACTACATAGCTGTAATAACCAAAACAGGATGATATTGGCATAAAAACAGACACATAGACCAGTGGAACAGACTAAAGAACCCAGAAGTAAAACCACACATCTATAGTGAACTTATCTTTGACAAAGATGCTCAGAGCATACAGTGGGGAAAGGACAGTCTCTTCAATAAATGGTGCCGGGAAAACTGGATATCCACAGGCAGAAGAATGAAACTAGATCTGTATCTCTCACCATATACAAAAATCAAATCAAAATGGATTAAAGACTTAAATATAAGACCTGAAACTATGAAACTACTAAAAGAAAAAATTGAGGAAACACTTCAGGACATTGGTCTGGGCAATGATTTCTTGATTAATCCCCCCAAAGCACAAGTAACCAAAGCAAAATTGGACAAGTAGGAGCACATCAAGTTAAAAAGCATCTGCACAGCAAAGGAAATAATCAACAAAGGGAAGAGATAATACACAGAATGGGAGAAAATATTTGCAAACTACCCATCTGAAAAGAGACTAATAACTAGGATATATTAATATAAGGAGCTCCAACAATTCAACAGGAAAAAAATCAAATAATTTTATTAAAAATGGGCAAAGGATCTGAATAGACATTTCTCAAAAGAAAACATACAAATGGGTAACAAGTATATGAAAAAATGCTCAACATCATTAGTCATCAGATAAATGCAAATGAAACTACAATGAGACATCATCTAACCCCAGTTAAAATGGCTTTTATCAAAAACACAGACAATAATTAATGCTGTTAAGGATGTGGAGAAAGGAGAACCCTTTCACATAGTTGATGGGAATGTCAGTTAGTGCAACCACTATGGAGAATAGTATGGAGCTTCCTCAAAAAACTGAAAATAGAACTACCATATGACCCAGCAATCCCACTGCAGAGTATGTATCCCAAGGAAGAGAAATAAGTATATCAAAAAGATATCTGCACTCCCATGTTTACTGCAGCGCTATTCACAATAGCCAAGATTTGGAATCAACCTTAGTGTCCATCAATGGATTAATGGATAAAGAAATTGTGGTACATATACACAATGGAATATTATATGGCCACAAAAAAGAATGAAATCCTGTCATTGCCAACAATATGGATGAAACTGGAGAACATTATGTTCAGTGAAATAAGCCAAGTACAGAAAGACAAATCTTGCATGTTCTCACTCATATGTGGGGGCTAAATATTAAAAACAGTTGATCTCATGGAGACAAGAGTATAGGATGATGGTTACCAGAGTCTAGCAAGGATAGCAGGAAGCGGGAAATAAAATGGGTATGGTTAATGGGTGCAAAAATATATTTAGATAGTTAGATAAAATTAGCAATATTTGATAGCACAACAAAGTGACCTTTAATCAACAATAAGTTCGGTATAATTTAAAATAACTAAAAGAGTAGCCTTGGAATGTTCCTAACACAAAGAAATGGTGAATGCCTGAGGTGATGGATACCCCAATTACGCTGATTTGACTAATCCACATTGTATGCCTGTATCAAAACATCATACATGTCCTATAAAGATATACAACTATTATGTGCCCATAATAAAACTATATTTTTGCACCCATTAGCACCCTCAATTTATCCCCCCTCCCCATAACCCTTTCCAGCCTCTGGTAACCATCATTCTACACTCTATCTCCATGAGATCAACTGTTTTTAATATCTGGCTCTTGAGTTCCAGCTCAGTCACAGTAAAATAATGAGAGCCTTTTTAAGCTAGCATCAATCTTAGATATTGCTTCAGCATCAAACACAGAGCAATTGTTTCCAAAAGATGCCTATGAAGGCTTAGAAAGCATTTGAGTGTCATTTCACATGCCCAGAGTGTGGTTTGAGGAAGGGTAAACTGAATATTTTCGTGTGGGCCTAATGGTATTCATGACTAAATTGATGAGATGATAAGTCAAAAGAGATAACAGATCACAAGTAGCCCTCTTTGGTTTTGTCTGAAAATTGAATTTATATTATACCAGTAAATATGTTGAGAGACTTGATGGGCAATCATGAGGACACACATGAGTTCAATAGATAATGACAAGAACTATTAAATCTTCTCAAATCTTCATAACTTTTCATGTTTGGAACTAATCCTGAAGAATCGTATTTCTACTAATTAAAAATAATAATTCAAGGCTTAAAGAAAAAAAAAAGAAGCCTGAAGAAGGCAGCCAGAGAAGGAATAAGAATTCTTTAGGATAGGAGGTAAAAGAAATTGTAGAATAGTAGAAAACGTACTGTTTACCTGTGAAAAGAACTATTAACTCACCATGTTTCACATCTTCAGAAGATGGTTTTAAATCTATTCTGAATACTATGCAATGTTTGTAGATTGTTATGATTTCAATGGGCAATAGGACCTATACAAAAGAGTTAAAAGAAGATCTAAGTCTAGTGTCTTGATTACAATAAGATTAAGTAATGGGAGATATATATTTAGATTACAACAGTAAAGAATCCATGCAGTGAGAGAAAGTATGCCTAGTTTGCCAGTTTGAAAATAGGGAAAAGAACCCCAAAACTCTGAGAATAATAAGTTAGTTCCAGGAAATTGATTGCATCATTTTAGTGGACCAGAATAGAAAGTCATAATTTAAATTTTATAATTCTTTTTAAATTTTTTTAATTTACTACTTGGTTGATGAAGCATTAACACTTTCGGAGCTGGAATCCTCGAAGGCTTTCGGCCATACCCTCATCAATTTGACATAAGACTCTACTAAACTGATTTTAATACTAGAATAAAAACTAAGGGAAGTTCCTACATTGTAAAAATCAGGTTATTCTGATTTCGTCACCAACCTCACAGTTTTCCAGGCATATGTAGAAGAAGTAATTATAATGCCAAAGCATGAAATATAACTAGTTTCATAACCAGAATGAATTATGTCTAATTCTACTGCAGTAAACAATTCATTTTTCAAATCTGTATTCCCCAGACAGCCAAGTCAGGACTTGCTTTTCAAGTGTTTCATTTAAATTGTCAGTATGTCAGTGGAGTTCTACCAGGCAGAGTTTCTGGGCACAAAGAGCCCTTCTCCTCTAGGACTTGGGTGCAAGGGGCTAGAGGGCAATGGTTCTTATGAGAAGGTGATGCTGCTTCTAAGAAAAAAAGAATACGCGTAAGTTAATGCTTAACTACTTTCTTTCTTCTGGAATTCAAATGTTCTGCATCCTTGGAACTGCCAGTTCCTAAGCATTTCTATCTATGCTGGCACTGAATGTTGTATGGACTATCCAATCATTTATATGTATGGTTTCTAATGCTCCCGCCCTAACTCACATAATCCTATCATGACTTAATCTTGGCTTTATAACCTGCCACATTGCCAAGTGATTTTTTTGTTTGGTTTGGTTTGGTTTGGTGTGTGTGTGTTTGTTTATTTGCCTGCAAAGAGGTAGACAACTTCTTTGCACAGCCATAAAGACCTCCTTGCTTCCTGCTTTCCTCTTAACATGCTCCAGAGACAAAACAGATAGAAGCTCAGAGTGAGTGCTTGAGGAAGGCATCAGGGAAGACATCCGTTGACAAGAATCACTTGGCTCCCATGACTAAGTTTGCTGGAAAAACTGGAATGGGTGATGAACGAGTATAAAATACTAACCCGATTGTGACATAAACATTTTCAATGTCTTAAAAATTATGTACAGGGAGTCTTTTTGTTTGGCAGTGTGTGCTTTTATTTATTTACTTACCTATTACTGGTTCTCTTGCAGAATGCCGTGGCTAAAGCTGCTGTGGAAAAACTTGCCTCTCTGTATGGCACCAAGTATACGTATGGCCCAGGAGCTGAAATAATCTGTGAGTCTTGGCTTCAGAACTGTGCAGAGAAACCCGGTGCCTAAAAAGCAACAAATGGTTCCCAGAGCCCTTCTTTTCTGATCATTTAGAGCATGTAGCTTTTGCCTCACAGTGAATTTTTATGAAACATGTAATCAGTTTTCTGTTCAAAACAAGGAGGAAAATATCCTTTTCAACCCATGCAAATATTTGCTCTTAGCAAGCATCTATTAAACATCTAGTATGTGCCAGGTTCTCACTAAGTGCTAAGAGAAAAAGAAAGGAAGAATAGAGAAAAGAAAAGAAACAAGGAAGGGAAAAGGGAAGGAGGGAGATCAGAGCAGTCTTCAAAGAACCTACCGTAGGGAAGAAGGAAAAGTAAATAGTCTATTGTGATACAGGTTTGCTAAGTTCCATGATATTAGGAAGCACTAGGAAAGAATACACCCAAAGACCAATTAACCACCCCCAATATCAGGAATAACTTCCCAAGGTGACGATGCAGAAGCTTTACCTGGAAGAATAATTACTGGAGGAAAGCATAAGAGGAAGTGTTTTCCCGGCTAAGCAGACAGCACGTATGAGGGCTACTTGAGGCACAAGCCACCTTCTAGGGGTAGACGGCAGTCCCTCTGACCAGCCACTTGGCGTGTTCCAGCAAGCAGCAAGAGACACTTAGCAGGAGTGAGGTAGGGACTAGAGCTGTGGATGCTGCAGTTTAGACTTCCCTGGAAGGCACACTCTACAGGACCCATTTTCAATTTCTACTTATGTTTTCCTTTGCCTTCAAATGATTGCTTTCTGTCTGAGGTCTGAAAGGAACAGAAATACACACACACACACACACACACACACATAAAGGCTCAGTCTTGTCGTCAAGGGGCCTCCAGTGCAGTTGGGGAGGCTCCAATCCTGAGTAATTGGATTTTTTTAAAGATTTATGTAGAATACAGTTTTCTGTATTCTCATCATTTTTTAAACTTCTCTGAATCAGGTGGGGTATACTGTCTTCTTAAGTGGTTTCTAGGGGAAATAACTCACCTGTTTATATATTGTAAACTCCCTATATGTTTTATTCAGACTAGTTCAATTAGGTTTCTTATTCCATTATACTGTAAGCCCTTGGAGCACAGTGGCAATGTCTCTCCTTTGTCCTGGCATTTCCAGATTTGAGCCCATGGCCTGCTGTTCAGTGAGGGCTGTACAATTGTTGATGGAATAAATAGATGAATGAATGAATAAACAAATGATTGATTCATTTGTTAGTGATAACATAATTGTTATTGAATTAATTAATAATTGAATGAATGCTTAATCTATGCCAGGCCTGAAGATACATAAATAAAGGCACAGTCCTACTCTCAAGCTTATTCTTCAATTTCATCATCCAGCATAGTTTTTTTCTTTTTCTTTTTTTTTTTTTTATTGAGATAGCACTTCACTCTGTTGCCAGGGCTGCAGTGCAGTGGCATGCAACACAGCTCACTGCAGCCTCAAACTCCTGGGCTCAAGCAATCCTCCCTCCTCAGCCTTCTGAGTAGCTGGACTACAGGTGGGAGGCACCACGCCCAGCTAACTTTTTTATATTTTGTAGAGATGGGGTCTCGCTATGTTGCCCAGGCTGGTCTCGAACTCCTGGCTTCAAGAGATCCTCTTGCCTCAGCCTCCCAAAGTGCTAGAACTACACTGGTGAGCCACCAGTCCTGGCCCATTCTGTGTAGTTTCAATAGGGTTTATGGTCTTCTCTCACCATTCATCATGACCTTTCCTTATTTTCCTGGAAGATATACATTCTTTCATACTATTGAGTGTAGTTTACCGTGGCATACAAGCATGCAGAGAATTTTATATTACAAATTACATACTTTCTGAAGTATTAAACATATAACTCCCACAAAGTAGGTTAGTGGTAAGATAGGACTAGGTTTTTAAAACTGCTCCCATATCCTTTATGATCCAGTTTACTAGAAAATTGGCCTACTCATAATATTTCACACAGTGAAGCATTTGTAATTATAAAAGGAAACTGGTGATTTTTTAAAGCTCCTTTCTAGATTTAAAGATTTTTCTTCCCTTGCTGTTTGCACACTTCAGATCTTGCTGCTGGGGGCTCTGACGACTGGGCTTATGACCAAGGAATCAAATATTCCTTCACCTTCGAGCTCCGAGACACAGGCAGATACGGCTTTCTCCTCCCTGAATCCCAGATCCAGGCAACCTCCGAGGAGACACTGCTGGCGATCAAGTACCTTGCCAACTATGTCCTGGAACATCTGTACTAGTTGAGAAAGCTGAGAGCCTTATTGCAAAATACTCACTTTTCATTTCTTTTCTATCTTGAATTCTTATTTTTGTTTGCCTGGATGTTTTACAGATCCCATTCTTTCTTTTAAGCTTCTGGGTCTATCAAACTAAGTGAATCTCTTCATATTGATCATAATAAAAGTGAATCATTATACTTGGAAAACTTGACAAATTGTCTACCTCTTTCGAGAAAAAGCAGTGTGTATAAATGACTAAGTAAGTCATGCACAGATGATGATGTGGTTGGCCACACAGGAGTTATAGTCCTTGGGGTGTTGGCCAACATTGGCAGGGTGCAGAGATGCACAGGTTATAATGGGAGGCTTGTGAATAGGAAGAAATATAAAGGGAAATTTAGGACTATAAAACCTGGTATAGATGAAAAGACACCATCTCGATCTAGCTTTCATCTCAGCTCATTGAACTTATTTCATGAGCTCTCTACTATGTGCCATGCACTTTGCTAAGCAATCGAATAAAGATCAATGAAAAAGAAAAATAACACTCCTGCCCTCAGTTGGTTGGACAGGTCAGTCAGGAAGATAGACATTAAACAAATAATTAACTCACTGGTTAATAATTTGATAATTAGAGATTTAATTTACATTAAGCAAATAAGTGCTGGTCAGACTATACAAAAAGAACATATAGAAAGCCTACCTACCTGATGTGGGGGGAAGGCTCTCTCAGGAACTGCTGTAACCTGAGAAATGAGTCACAATTAGCTAGACAAAGGGAGCAGCACCCTTCCAGGCCTGTGACCACTCAGAAGGTGTAAGAAAGCCAGTGAGGGTGAACTTAGAGAGTTGAGAGAGGAGGAGCATGTGTAGGGGCTGGGGAGGAGTAGGGAACCACATCAGGCAGAGCTTAGAGGTCATGTTAAGGACTTGGGGCATCGGTCTAAGAAGCCATCAAAGATACTAAGTTGTAAATGACATGATCGGAGTGTTTTTTAAACACCAACTCAGCTAGAGTGTGGAAAGAAGATTGAAGGTGAGATATGAGCAGTGGTCCCCAACCTCTTAGGCACCAGGGACCAGTTTCAGGGAAGACAATTTTTCCACAGACCAGGTTGAGAGGCGGATGGTTTCAGGATGATTCAAGTACATTACATTTATTGTGCAGTCAAACCTCTCCGCTAATGATAATCTGTATTTACAGCCGCTCCCCAGCACTAGCATCACTGCCTCAGCTCTACCTCAGATCATCAGGCATTAGATTCCCATAAGGAGCGGGCAACCTAGATCCCTCCCATGCACAGTTTACAGTAGGGTTCGTGCTCCTATGAGAATCTAATGCTACCGCTGATCTGACAGGAGGTGGAGCTCAGGCGATGATGCGAGCAATGGGGAGTGGCTATAAATACAGACGAAACTTCACTCGCTTGTCAGCGGCCTGAGGGTTGGGGACCACAGGGCATGAGGATGTCAGGGACCCTGGCTGGACCAGTTGGGCCAATGAAAGTGGCAAAAATCACTCCATGACTTGTACATCATACATGACTTGATGTTTTCCAGGATTAGAACTGAACATGCTAATGCTGGGAAGTATTATGCCAAGTTCAAATTTTAAAATACAATGATATGTATTTAGGTTATAACCTGGAGGCATCTCTTATTTTAAAGTCATAGAAAATTATTATTAACTGATTATTTTTATGTGGATTCAAGGAAAATTAGATTCCATATTGAGCATAATATGTTAAGATATCTATAACAATGTTCTATTTGTAAAAAGAATCCTTTGAAGTCACAAGGTTTGCTTGGAAGTTGTCAAGCCAACGAATAATTAATTGCATTATTTGTCCACTAGATGGTAGCAGTAAGGATGCTACGATTTGTCAAGTAATCATCTTCAAAATAATTTAGTGATACATCATCTAAATAGAGAGAAAGAGAGACCCTTAAGTGCAAAAATCAAATTACCATGAATTCTTCAGTATGGTAATAAAAAAATAGATGTAATTTAGCTAAATTCTTTCCCTCACTCTATTTAAGTTATATCCAAGTTGAGAATCAGAGGACTAACTCAACCATAGTGACTACCGAGTGAAGTTATCTTGCTGGAGACGTATCATCCAATTCCTACCCCACAGGATACTCCCTTACCCTGCCTCTGGTGGGTAACATCAACCCCTAACTAAGGGATGCTGTGGCCCAAAGTTCAAAAGTCATGTGGTAAACCATAAAGAGCCAACCCTCCAAAGTCCCTAAATTGAATGCTTTAGTTAGGAATGCATGCAGGCTTTTTTTTTTTTAATTCCAAGGACTTTTTAAGGAGCAGAATAAGAAATAGGAAATCAAATACACAAATATTCCCATTTGAAACCCCCTGTATCTGAGATGTCTTGCACCTGAGACATTTTTGATGTAACTCCTTTCTACTGAAAGTTAATAGCTAGCTGGCTAGGAGTTCCACTTGCCTGAGCTAAACCAAGAAAAACAGAAAGAGAAGTCTGCTTTAGTCCTTCCCAATGCAATAGTGTCTGGTGCTCTCCTGCCCAGGTGACCAGAGACTGCTGTGAATCCCCCACTCAGCCTAACCTATGCAAGAGCTCCAGGCTGTGAGGGCACCTCTTCTCTTCCCTCCTTTAACCTTCTCCCGCCTTGAGAGCCCTTGAAGGACAGGTTCTGCACCCTTCCTTCAGCTCCAAGTTCTCCATCTCCCCAAAGCAACAATTAACCAACAGCACAGAAGTGGCCCCATGAATCTTTCTTTCTCAAATGGCATAGCTAGAAAATAACAAGATGGTTTTCCTGTCTGGATTATGGAATTCCTACACACCTAGAATCATATGCCGTGTGTTTATCTGCTTTTGCAAGCTGACCCATATGAATTGGTCAAAGAGAGAATTTCTAGAAGGAAGAACCAAGAACAATTAACAAAGTTCATTTGTAGGACAAATAGGGTTTAATAAGCCTCTTAGGTCATCTCGTTGGAGCAGGTAGTCACTCCCTCCTACCAGGTCTAACACTGCCTGAATCACATACATACATATTTTTCCAGAAATGCCACCTTTGCTGCAACTAATGAAGGCAAATTTATCTGCAGCATTTGAAGTGTAGTTTTGTTTCAATGTTAAGAATCCAACAACTGCAACTAAAAAGCAACAAATTTTTTCAACGTACCCTTTATGAGGTATGTAAATGAATTACAGAAGTTTGTTGGACTGGATTTGAAGATGGAGACCTATTTGAAAGATTCTATTAAATCACAAGAGACCTTTCACTTCCATTTTCTAGGATATTTCTTTTATAGTAATAATGTTTAAAAATATATGTAGAAAGGCATAGTTAAAAACATAAAGTTATATTTTAAAACATGGCTAGACACACATTACTACAAAAATCCTAGGAATACAAAACTCCAGAAAGATGGACAATTATTGCTATATGAAGCATTCAACTTTTAATTACTTTTTAAAGAAATTAATTTAACCTATGAAACATCACATAGTCTTACACAGTCAATCCTAAAATGATAGGGTGTCCAACAACTATTCATCCTTTTCTACACATATGCCAAGACCTTTTATAAATCTTGATGTAGTAATATAAGGTTACACTAAATTATGCCTGCCAAGAGATAGCACCTGTTTTGAGAAAAAGCTCAAGAACATTCTTGAAATCCATCTATTGCACTTTTCTTCAGAGGCTACATATATTGGAGAGGAGGGTAAGTCTAAATGTATCACACTTTTATTCCTATTCCAGAAACAGGGAATTGTCAATATGCAATAGATATTAAGAGGCCAAAGATGCATTTTTATTGATCATCAGTCTTATCTTGAGAGATACCAGGATCCCCAAAGCATTCACCTAGATCCTTAAATAAAATGAAGTGTCCTTCCTCCTTCACCTGACAAACAGACGTAGAAGCCTTCTCTACGTAGTTTTAAAACCAGTCACACAGAAAAGACTTCAAGAAAATATATCAGAATGCTAGAATTAAGAGGGATTTCTGTTTCTTCTTTAAACTTTCCTATATTTTGCAAAATTATTTTTAATAGGCATCTATGACTTTTAGAATCAGAAAACTAACTCAAAAAGAGCAAAGCTATAGCATAAAAAAAGAATTATTGAAGTAGTTCACATTAAAACAAAGACAGAGAGCTGTTTCATCCTTAAAGCTTGCAGCCACCACTTTAATCTATCACATGACATATCATGATGATACTCGTCAGCTCTGCAGCCTGGCAGTGGCTAACTATAAGTCTCTGTTTACAGAACCTGACAATTTTATCAACTGCCTAGAGGGCATGGGCATGTTTTTTAGCACCTACCATGTACCAAGCTCTTACATATGCTATCTCATTGGCCCTCACAGCCATTTGTTAGAGTCACATCAGCATTCTGTTTTACAAAGGAGGAAACCAAGGCCCAGAATGACTAGGAAGCCTGCTCAAGATGACGTAGCTAGTATTTGGGAGCTACTTGAAAATTACATCTGTCTAAACCCAATATCAAGCTTTTGCTTTTCCACTGTGCCCTAGTCAAAAGCACCTTTAGTCAAAAGCACCTTTAGTCAAAAGCAATACAGCAAACATTTGCTTTGGGAGTTTCTAATTCTTATGAGTTTGCCCAATGTCAAGAACATGAAAGTATTTGTAAAAGCCTCCTCTTCCTTACTTCAAGGTTGGGGCAGGGAATCTACTTTCAGGAATAAAAGAAGGTCTTAAGTTATACCACACATCTATCAGATTGAGAAGAATGGAGTTATTGCTACTGTATATGTAACAGTGACATTTCCCAAACAGTATTATTTTGATGATAAAAATATACAACCATAACTGAGAAGTTTTATATACAATCATCCATACATTTGCCAATGTGAAGAGGTAGTTTTTAAAAAGAAATTCTAATAATTTATCTGATCAGATAAATTCAGTCACTCTTTTAAGCTACCTACGGTTCTAGGTAAAGCTATTATTCCCCCAAATAATCCATAATTAACTGAATAGTGTTCAAGGCTAAAGATCCCCTAGAGTCTGTTTAAAATGGTCTATATAGATGGCTTTCATTAATTCAACTTTCAAAAAGCATTTGTTTGGCACACAGAGCATCCAGACTCCAAAGACAGTGTCCAATGAATAAACATTGCAACATTGATATTTTCTTGCCTTCAAGGAGTCCTCAAGTTATATTAGGAATAGGGTTTACTTCTGAGGACAGAGAGAAGGGAAGGGCAAAGGAGTTGAGATGCGGGCACTATAGCCCTTAAGTATTTACTTTTTTACAAACAGAAGTACAGAGAAAATATAGCAAAAGTATTAATATTGTAAAATCTAGGTGGTGAACACCTCAATGTCTTCCATGGTACTTAGAGTATTTTTAGTATATTTATAGTATTTTGTAATTTAAATTATTTTAATTTAATAATTTGTAATCCAGCTTCAAAAACATATTTTATATCATTAAAAAGTACTCACCAAGGTTCTATGGCCAGATACTCAAATTCATCTCAGTCTCCAAGTGCAAATTTTAAAACTGATTCCTTCCATCATTCAATTCAAACAGAGTGGTACAATAGTATTTTAAAATGAACAGAACTGGGTTTAAATTCTCTCTCTGTGAATATATTGGCCTCTGTTACCTTGGGCAAGTTATTTGCTAAAGTAATCTGCATCCCATCTTGTACCTGTAAAATGGGTATCCTCTACTATAAAAGGTAGATGAGTAGCATGGGCATTCAGTGTTAGTGTTTTTTCCTCTTCCCAGCTGAAAAAATACAGAGAGTTTGAGAGGGAAACAGTTATGAGACAGAACCCTAAGAGGAAATCAGCTGCTCTTCAAGATAAGGGCAGAGGCATAAAACAGGCAGAGGGGCTCAAGGCAGGCAAAGAATAACCATGAGGTTCATCCTTCCTGTGGGTTTGATCGCTACAACCCTTGCGATTGCTCCTGTCCGTTTTGACAGGTAAATCTCACATCCTGTGTTCTGGTCTCCGTGTAGGAAGAGGACTAAGGAATGTTTCTTTACATTTAATGTTTTTTATCTCTTGCCTCCTTAAAGGGAGAAGGTGATCCGTGTGAAGCCCCAGGATGAAAAACAAGCAAACATCATAAAGGACTTAGCCAAAACCAATGAGGTAAAGCATTTAGAGGTATATTTTATATTTTCTTTCCGTTTTCTGTTTTCTATGAGATACTTTTTCAAATTTTATCTTTAATGCCTACAGGGGCAACTAAAGACAATTAAATAGAAGGGGAAATAACGGGAGCTACTTGGACATTCATCCAATGGCCAATACTTCACCTTTTTTGTTTTGTTTTGTTATCCCAGACTACTACTTCTGTTTTTTCTCCCAAAAGCTTTGCGAACAACAGTTTTTTCTAGGTAAAATTGTGTAGTCAGGAGATGTTCTCCATACCTTTATGAGAGCCTCCCGTGCCTTGCCGGCTGCATTCTCCCCACTCCCACCGCTCTTCTCTGGTCGCGTAATTTCTGTTAAAGTACTAACTGATAACCTGAAGGTACTGGCTGATATCAAGAGGTGACCCTTTCCAAGAGCAGGTACATTTTAAAAGAAGATTCTTGAAGTTAGATCAGTCCTTTAAAATCCATCAGGCTAAAATAATCATTGTATCATGTACTCAGCTGCTCCTATACACGAGGCACATAGTGCCAGCCACCTTACACATGCTACTTCAAATTCTCCCACACATTTGTAATGTCAGGGTCCTAATAAAACCTGTGTAATATAGAAGAATTGAATTCCAAAGACAATAAATTAACTCACCAAGATTACACATCAGATTTAAACCCAGACCCGAATCTAGGATTTATTCTAGTCACACACACACTCTTATCTCCACATCAAATCAATCAAAAGTTCTACTTATCTAATTCCCAAACATTTCTCAAACCCATACTTCACCCTCCATTCCATTGCCACTGCCAAGTTCATGTCCACTCTATTACCAGGACAATTTTGATAGTCCTGTAAGTAATGCTTAGGCTTTTAATCTTGCCTCCCAAAAAGCCGAGTCTTCATTGCACACTGATTGCTCTCTCAAAGTGTCTCCTGTCTCCACTATCTTTACATAATGTGCTCTCTATATATCCTAATTTATTTTGTTTGTTTCCACATTGTTTCATACTCACCCTTGTGCCTTCCACTATATTAGTGTCAAATTTTTAGTAATTTTCTAGTTTCCACTTGAATAAAATCTGTAACTCTGAAAAAAATCTGATAATTGCATTACTCCATCTGAAGGTCATTACTGAGAGGCAGCCTAACACGGAAAGAGTATCTTCTTTAGAGCCAAATGCTTAGGCTCAAATCTCAGCTCTACCCTAGATCTGTGGCCTTAAACAAGTTATTCAACCTCTCTGGCTCTCAATTTCCTCCTCTGTAAAGTGGGGCTAATAATCATAACTATTTTGAAGGTTGCTAAAAAGACTAAGTTTTGGGTAGCACTCAGAAGCAGAGCTGATCATAAGTCCCATAGAAGCATTTTCTATTGGTATTGGTATGGCATTCATTATACTTCATGATCTGCCAAACTGCCTGCCTCTCCAATCTCCTGCTCCTGTGCCCTCTTTCTCACTCTTCAAACTCCATAAACACCAAAGACTCACCCACCTTGGCCCCACACACCTTTTCTCACAAGGAATGTGTTCCTCTCCTTCTTTACCCAGCTAAGTCTTACTTATTCTTCAAAATCCAACTCAGGCAGTGTCTCCTACAGGAAATCTCCTCTACCCATCAACTCTGATGACCCAGTTTGGGTTGTTTCCTGTGTTCCTGGAACACACTGTTCCTTCCCCTGGCATTGGTTACCATGCTGGAAACACGCATGCATGGCTCTGTCTCCTACACTAAACCCCTTGCCTCCCGTAAGTCTCTTATTAGCCTCTACAGCTGTGGCAGCTCTGTGCCTGATGCTTAATAAATGAAATTTCACTGAGCTCTAAGCTTTTGCTCCACGTTACCATGCTAAAACAAAGAACTTTCTATTGTGATAAGATGGCCCTGCCTAATTTATCTTTAAATCACACTACATTTTTCATATGTCCAACTCATGCTGTAGCTCTTTGATCAAAATAAACAAACATATTTGTTGGTTCTTAGAAACCTCATATTGTCACATAATTAATTGACCTAAAGGCAGAGGGAAAGTCAACTAAGAAATAGCCAGGCAGACTTAGACAGACCTATAAGCTTGGTGTGATGGGTGGAAATTGAGCATTTCCTTCACATTTCCCAGGCTGGGGACATTTGGTTTCACAATTAAGTATGATTTTGAAGAATCACAAGAACTGGAATCTTCTCAAAGTTATTTTAGCCTGAATGCTATACTTCTGAGCTCATACACCAAATTTTTGAAATTCTTAGTGAGGGGTAAAGAAACAGAAGGAAATCAGCACTTGTTAAGTGCTTGCATGTCCCAGACCTCATACCTATTTCACAATCCTCACAACACTCCCATTGGACTCTCATTAGCCCCATTTTGCAGGAGAGAGGATTGAAACTCAAAGAATCATAGTAACTTGCCTAAGGACATATTGCTAGAAAAGTGACAGGGCTGGGAGATTATGCATTCTGTTGGATACAGACCTTCCAGGAATTCCAGAGTTTACAGGGACATTGGGTTTTGAGGCCTGACTGGGCAGAAAAAGTGATATTTAATCTAAATTCTTAATTAAAGGCAGATGTTGTGGCTAAATCAATTCATCCCCCAAATTGTTGAAGCAAACAAATTAACCAATCCTTTTGGCATTGATAGATAAGATGTCCTAAAAACGTGATCAGTACCAAATGTTTTCTTTTCCACTCTCTAATATTCGACAGCCCTTAAATGTATTTGCAAAAATCTCATAAGCTTATTTTAAAAAGAGTCCATACCTTAGTCACACTGAGCCCCAAATTCCTTGTCTGATGTATAACACATGGTTATTTCTTAATAAGTATGTGTTGGGTGAGCAAATAAACAACTGTGACTAACATCAAATTCATTTCTGCAGTTTGACTTCTGGTATCCAGATGCCATTCACTACGTAGCTGCTAACGTGACGGTGGATTTCCGAGTTAGTGAGAAGGAATCCCAATCCATCCAGTCTGCCTTGGATTAAAATAAAATGCACTATAAGTAAGTCCTCTGCAAATATTCAAATGTATTAGATACTCAAAGTTTTTGGAACCTTGAAATTGAGAGGAAAGTGTTACAATGAAGCTATTTTTAATTGGACCTCTGAAAAACTGAAGCTTGATCTGTGAGATAAAGTTCACAGTTACTTCTAGACAGACTATTGAAGCCTGCTTACAGAGGTGATAAGATCAAACTTGGAAGCTCATCCTCCATCTTATATTTGCTCCAATCTGCAAGAATGACAATTACCTATATCTGCCATCTCCAAAACCAGCCCTTCCTGAGCACAGAGCCCAGGTGAGCAGGTATGGCTTAAATCAAGAGAGGAGAATTTCAAATAGCCAAAGATGCAAAAAAGAGTCATTCTAGCCCCACAGAGAAATAAGAGAAAAGTAGAATGTATTGAGCACCAACCACGGGCCACAAACAGTCTGGACCCTGGGGCAGAGCCCAGCAATGAATACCATAAGTAAATGCGTGATTTAAAAAACAAGATGTGTTTTTATATTTTTAAACATTCAGCAGTTTGATGTACTGAGGGGTCCAGTTTTAACTTCAGGCATTGTCATCCTAGGATTCCCCTTTACTGAGAACTTCACTGTCAAAATACTGCTAAACACTAGTTCTTTCCTTTTGAGCTTGCTATTTCATGACTCCACTACCTGACTTAATGCTTTAACTCAAAAGGGCTTCTTCTGGCTGAGATAAAGATCTTACTGATGTCAGTAATGTTATATTGCAGAGCAGGATTTACTGCTATTTGTCATGACTTGATTGTATTTATGACATTGCTACAATATCTCAAATGAATATAAACTCTATTGAAATTAAGCAATTATATAAGACAAGCAAAAATTCTTGCTCATGATTTAAAAAAGTAGCAGGCTATTATTTTTGATGATTATTGATCACTGTTTTTTTTTTTTGCTATTGTTTCAAAAGGGTTGTGATACAAACGTAGAAGTTAATAAGTTGAGGAACACAATTAAAAATTAATTTATACCAGCATTTATCACTTCTTAATTAATATATCGATATGTATTTTTCATGTTTTTATAAATTGCACCATTAAAATTAAAATAGATACTTCATAAATGTAACTACAAGATCTCAGAAATTTATACATTATGGACTATCTGCTTACACTAGGGTTCAGACGACATTTTGATTCTTTCAACTAAAAGAAATCATCCCTCCACCCTAAATAATCCCTGGTTACTTTGTCTCTTGATTCATTTTGCAGCCAGTCTTCTCGAATGTACACCTCACTTACGATACTCTCCACTTCACTTCCTTAACATGGACCTGATCTTGATTCCTATGATCAACTAATTCTTACAAATTATCCAGGCAAAGCTAAAATAAAAAGTAGTGCTCTGGCCAAATTTTGTATAATTTGGCTTGAACAGCAGGGTAAAAAATTAGGTGTTATATTTTCTTTAATAACCTTATCGTGTAGACAAAAAGCTAGTTGCTTGGCATGAGCATGAATAGTAGAGTGAATCACGGTAAGACACCTAGGCATGTGGCCGACGTCCTTTCATTTTATCAAATAACTCCCATCAGCCCTTTCTCCTCTTTAGTCCTCTAGTCCTCTCCTAGCTTGAAATGGTTCCAACCCAGCTAGAGATCTAAATCCAGATCCTCACAAATAGCGTGTTTTCACTTTGTCTCATGCCAAGATGGTGTCTTGCTATCTACATCAAGAATTGAAGTGTAAACTACCTATAAAAATTAGTTTTATCTAATTAAGACATGATTTCGAGAAATTGGCCCAAATCAGCCACAGTTGTAGGAAAGCTGTATAATTAGATAGTTACCTTCCTCAGAAATATAAATATGTAAAGTGATCTGAGCAGACAAGAACTATTTAAAATCTTGTCTCCAAGTACTAATTATATAGATAATTTTATTTGCATATTAATTATATGTGTTACTTCATGTCAGTCAGCAACAGAAGAGGGTTCTAAGAACAGAAACATCTGGTTGGACCCAGGCACCAGGCTGAATTAAACATATTAAGAGGCTGGTTTGACACAATGATTTACTTAGACATCCTTCATTAGACAGTGCATATAAACCACTATTTAGTTTAAAACATCTGTGTTGTGATTTTTTTCAATTTTCAGAAAATTATTAATAAATTACTAAGCCAAATTTTATTTTAGAGTGACATGCTTGCTCCCCCCTCTTTTTTTTTACACTTTTACAAAATCACATAAGGCCAAGTCCAAAAAAAACAAATAATATGTATATACTAACAAACCTGAGACTGGTGAACAAATGTCAAAAGGAAAGCACATCCATTGGACTGAGCCTCAGGGACAGATACCATATTTGGATTTAGCAGTTAAAAATCCTAGTGTTTTTAATATTTTTCACATTTTAGATAGACAATCTTTAACATTGTCTTTTCTTCAAATGCTAAAGTTAGAAAATTAAGAATTGTTAACAAAAGGTAATTCAGAAAATAACTATTAATATAATAATAAAACTCAAATGGTATAATTAAGTAAAATCTTATTAAGATCCACATAAGATTATGTGGGAATATTTCTTTTGAAATATATGCCAAAGAAAGAAATATATGCCAAACCGACACAGTGATAATCAACACTTCATATAAATGTGTAATTACATAGCAATGATCAGACACAATTTATATTCCAAGTATATACGCAATCCTGTCAAATAAGTGTTTCAATCAAAGAAATCATTCTAATATGTCACTCTATTCATTTTTCTTTCTGCTCCACATTTTTACATATTCTTGCCTAAGAGTATAACATGTATATTAGGCCTGCTACAAATGTCTAAGTGTAAAGTTGGTCATGGTGAAAAACAGAGGAGCGTGGAAGGTAAGAAGATGGGTTCTGAAGCAAGGCTGTCTGGGTCCAGTGCCATTCAAATAATGCATTAGCTATTTTTATTTATTTATTTATTTTTAATTTTTTTTTATTTCAGTATATCATGGGGGTACAAGCATTTAGGTTACATATATTGCCCTTGCCCCACCCGAGTCAGAGCTTCAAGGATGTCCATCCGCTAGATGGTGCACACCTCACCCAGTGGATAGAGCTGGAACCCATTCTACTAAGTGAAATATCCCAAGAATGAACAAACAAGCACCACATGTACTCATCATCAAATTAATATTAACTGATCAACACTTAAGTGCATATATAGTAATAACATGCGTTAGATATTTAACATTGACAATTTATTTAACATCTCTTCCTTTCATTTACCGTGTATATAAAATGGGGATAAGAATGGAACCTATTTCATAGGGGTTTCATGAAGATTGACTGGGACCATAAAAAAAAATTGTTTTTTGCCTGGTCCTTTACTTCTACTAATGCAAATAAAGGAAAGGCCAGTTATACATGTGCTAACATGGGTATGCACACACACGTACATCACACACACACGTACATCACACACACACCCAGTGCAACAGGGGATAACTAGAGGCTATCACCAAATGCTTCGTTTCCTTCCTCGTGAGTAAATTAGTGCCTTAAAGTTTATCATCCAACAGTAGTATACCTCAAATGTTGGGAAATCCATGTTAATAAGTACAGCGTTTGATGCATGGTAGCCCAGTTAGGGAGTGAACGGGGACAAATTGGATCTCCTGGAAACCTGAAACCATACTTTTTGAATAGCCCCTATCCTGGTATAATGGGGCATCAGGAGAATCCAGACCAATCTATATGGCACCCTGAATTGGGCAAACATTACAGAAGCCTCTGAAGACGAAGCAGAGTACTGGTCTGATAACACTATCCAAGGATTTCACTCTTGTGGCGAAGCCATGGTTGCACAATCATTAACAGCTAGGTACTGAAGTCAGACCCCTGTAGATTGAAATCCCAACTCCTGTATTTTACTAGTTGTATCAATTTTGGAAATCAGCCTAACC
Source organism: Propithecus coquereli (assembly GCF_000956105.1). NCBI lineage: Eukaryota > Metazoa > Chordata > Mammalia > Primates > Indriidae > Propithecus > Propithecus coquereli. The sequence continues at coordinate 11,028,048 of NW_012143856.1, read as the reverse complement.
TCCATAAAAACAGGGAGTGATAATGGTACCCAATGAATCATGTTGACGGGATAAAATGTAAATACAGTGCTGAGCAGAGAGCCTGGCACATAAGAAAGGCTCAATAAACATTAACCATTTGTGTTATTAAATCCCCAGTGATAATTATTTACTCTTTTACCTACATTTAGGGATTTTTTTTTAACAAATTAAGCAAATTTTGGAGCACTAAAATAATATTTGAGAGAAAGTAATTTGGTTTCATCTGCTTACGCTTGGCTGCTGGTTAGTGGAAGGACTCATGAAAATAACATCTGGCCCTGGTTCTTAATTTCTAGCTTTAGGCTTAATTTCTAGTCCCTATCAGCAACAATCTGGCATGATTCTGATGTCCTCATGCAGCTGCATTTATAGAAAGATTGTATTTCAGCTCACATGATTTTTTTTTTTGCTACTGTTATCACTAGAGCTAGATTGATATGTGTAAAAGTCTAAAAATATTATTAGATACAAGCTTCTTGTGACTATTTAATACTGCCTTATGTTACAAATCAACCTTTGGGACCATAAAATTTCTCTTTTGCCTGGTTCCTCTACTTCTATTAATGCAGGTGGAGCAAAAGCCATATGCCCTCTTTAGAGCTTAAAGCAATTAATCATGTCTGTAGTGACCAACCAAAATATAATTTCAAACCTTCTCAGGCTTCCTATGAGTTTTAGTGCCACATGCTCCACCTGATTCCAAAATTGCTATTACAAATTTATTTTCTCCGAAATTCCAGATTCGTCATAAGTCAAAAGCAAAGCACACAGTGAGATAGATGTAATGTGCATAATGATGTGCTTGTCAGCGCCGTTAATGGGAATCAATATTCATGAGCAGTGCTTGGTCCCATGTGCTAAATAAACTCTAATTAGGAGTATACAGCGTGTGTGTTCCGCATCAGAACTTAGATCAGTCAGTCAGTCTGCAAGGAGAAACCAACAAATAGAGTGGAGCTCTGCAGTGTCACAGCCCATTATCGTAAGAAATTGAAGCAATCAAAGAATCAAACAACTACATACCGTCAAAGCCTGGTTTAAAAATGTGTCAAGTCTGGAACATGGTTTCAATTTTGTGACTCAACTTCACTATTATTCTGAAGTTCACTGGGTGCCTAAAGCGTGACAAACACTTCTCAGATTTTACTTCATTTCATCCTCAACACAATTCTGAGTGGCATATTTGGTCCCATCGTAAAAGTTAGAAAATTGAGGCTCAGAGAAATAACTGAACTGCCCATGATCACATTAAGTATTAAGCAGCCAGACTGGGGTTGGACCCAAGAATGTCTGACCACAGGTCACTGCTTCCTTATTTGATAGGATCTGTGGTGGTGGAAAGAATGCACGATACTGTCCTAAATGACTAGAATGAACATTAAAAACTAGACAGCAGTTTCCTACATGCAGGATTCACTGCTAACAGAAGAAAAATGCATGTACATTTCATTACCAACCGTAAGATAATGCTTTTATTTATATGGAGTTAATGGGAAATAACATAATCTAAACAAAATTGTTCAGATGAGTACAACTTTACATAATCCTTTCTTTTAAATATTTTTATTGAAACGTTTGCATTATGAGCTAGTTTTCAGCTCTGCAAAATGAAGTAAATTGAATATAGTTTACCTTTAGGTGAAGGATTATCATTATAAATGTAAATTTTCATACTGAGCTATGAGAGAATGACATTTTCAAGGGCTACCAAAGTACGTTCTACCATTTAGACCTACGTCAAGAGACCACTGACCCATGTTTGCTAAGTCCTTCTGTCTAGGTAGTTTTGCTTTCCTTACTTTTTTTTTTTTCTGTCAGCCATTATCTACTGATATCAGTGTAAGTCATTTCCCGTATAACCAATGCATTCCTTCTAGTTTAAATAAGCTTTTCAGAACTGTATCTAAAATAAGAGGAACAAGGGGAGGGTGCTTGTAAATCTTTTACAGCTATAAAATGGTATTTAACATATTAAGGAATCTAATAATAGACTTTAATGCAACCACACATCAATGGACAATAATTTGATCATATAAATAGATACTGCCATATCAACCTCAAAGTGGCACTCAACATCAGACTTAATGGTGAAAGACAGGTTTTCCTGTTAAAAGCAGAAAAAAAAAAAGAGAGTGATTTCTTTCACTGCTATTATTTACCATTGTTCAAAGCGTTTAGCCAATGCAAAAAAGTAAGGAAAACAGAAATAATTATTGGAAAAAAGTGGAAAGTATAGTTATTTGCAGAAGAAATAACTACACAAAAAGCCCTAAGGATGTAACTAAAAATTCTTAGAATTAAAAAAAATAGTTTTTTAAGCAATAAAGTGGCTGATAAGTGAAACTAAAGCTATTAGTTTTTTTAATATATCAATACTATAATAACCAACTCAAAAATGCAGTGGGGAAAAAATT
>NW_012143856.1:11018930-11024748 GCF_000956105.1 Propithecus coquereli | reverse complement strand
TATGCTGAAATAAAAAAAAAAGTGGCAAAGAACTTGAATAGACATTTCTCAAAAGAAGACATACAAATGGCCAAGTATATGAAAAAACGCTCAACATCACTAATATTCAGAGAAATGCAAATCAAAATCACAATGAGGTATCTATCATCTTACCCTAGTCAGAATGGCTATTACCAAAAAGACAAAAAATAACACATGTTGGCAAGAATGTGGAGAAAAGGAAATCTTACACATTGTTGGTGAGAATGTAAACTATTATAGTATAACTACTACGGAAAGCAGTATGGAGATTTCTCAAAAAACTTAAGCAATCCCACTTCAGGGTAGCTACCCAAAGGAAAAGAAATCAATATATCAAAGGAATACCTGCACTCGTATGTATATTGCAGCACTATTCCCAATAGCAAAGGTATGGAATCAGCCTAAATATCCATCAACGGATAAATGGATAAAGAAAATGTGGTATGTATACACAATGGAATACGGTTCAGCCACAAAAATGTATGAAGTGACATCATTTGCAGCAACATGGATGGAACTGGAGGTCATTATCCTAAGTAAAGTACCCCCGGCATAAAAAGTCAAATATCACAAGTTTTCACTTATGTGGGAGCTGCAGATTTGGTCACATGAAGGTAGACAGTCGAAAGATAGATAACAGAGACTGGGAAGGGTGAGTGGGAAAGAAGGGAAGGGATGAAGAGAGGTGAGCTAAAGGGTACAAACTACAGTAAGATAGAAGGAATAAATTCAATGTTTGATAGCAGAGTAAGGGAGTCTATACTTAACAGGATGTATTGTACTTAGGTGATAGACACCCTAAATACCCTGTCTTCATCACTACACGTTATATACATATAACAGAATTTTACACGTATCCCATAAATTTCTACAAGTAAATTTTAAAAACAAACAAACAAAAACCAAATGGATGTCTGAGTGAAAATATAGTTAGGCAGTTGGATGTGCAAGCCTGGAGTTCGGGGGAAAGGCTAGACTTGGAGATTCAAGTATAAGCAACCATCATGTGACCATTAGAGCCATGGGGCTCCACAAGATGATGAGATGAGATGACTCAGGAAGAGATGAAAATGGGAAGAAGCCAAGGTATAAACCTCTGACCCCCAACATTAGCCTCCCAAGGATTTTTCCTGCCTCTTATTTCAACCCCTCCAAATCATCTTAGCCATTTTCTAGATCTATAACCATAGGCAAGTTGTTTCTACACTTTGTGGCTCCTTTTTCTCATCTAGTAAGACAAGGAAAATAATCTCATATGAAGATTAAATGAGCTAATAAGGTACATAAGGAGGTCAGAGCAATGCCTGGCACATGGTAAATGCTAAGTACCTGCTTTTTATTGTTATCATTATTAATATTCATGTTTCTCCCAGCTCTCAAAGTGTGAAATTATAAGGGATGGTCTGTAGATTTGTGCATGAAAACATTCATTGTTGCCTGTGTTGTGTGTATGTGGAATATGTGTGTGTTTTGGAGAAGGATGGGGAGTACTATAGCATTACAATACAAGCTACACATGTAATTTAAAATATTCTAGTAGCCATGTTTAAAAAGTAAAACGTGACAAGTGAAATTAATTTTAGAAATAGACTTTATTTAAGCCAATATATCTGAAATATTATTTAACGCATCGATATAAAACTTACAAGTGAGATATTTTACAGAATTTTTATGCTAAGTCTTCACATTTTAATGTGTATTTTACATGTACAGAAATTTCTATTTTTGGAAAGCCCCATTTTAAGTGTTCTGTAGCCACTCCTGGCTAGAGACCACCATATTGAACAGCACAGCTCGAGATAAATGGGGAGATCAGAAGCCAGACACATGACATGTTTGGAGGAGATGGATAGAAAAGAATAACGAAGAAACAGAGAAAACTTGATTAAAGATAGAGGAGAGGGAAGAGAAATATTCTGCAAGTGAAAGATAACTATGTTTTTCTTTCCCATGATAAAATGTGTATTTTATCATTTCCCTGTCAAACAGAATCCTGATTCATGATCTACAAGAAGAGATTGAGAAACAATTTGATGTTAAAGATATCCCAAGCAGGCACAGCTATGCAAAATACAATAACTGGGAAAAGGTACAGTATAAAATACCGGAACTTCAAAAAAGTTACCCTCAACATTTATTGTCATTTTGTTTCCTTTTATTCCAATTTCTCAAAATTGGTTTTGCTCTTAAGATTGTGGCTTGGACTGAAAAAATGGTGGCTAAGCATCCCGAAATGATCTCTCGTATTAAAATTGGATCTACTATTGAAGATAATCCACTATATGTTCTCAAGGTAAAAATAATTCAAGAACCACTGATTCTTCTTAGTGTTGAAAAACATGAATTTAAAAGTTACTTTGTGACACAACTGAGCTAATTTTGAGATAACAAAAAATACTATCTTATGAAAGAATATTTAGGCTCTAGACATCCATTTAAGAATAGAAGTGACAGGTGGTTTTGGTAGAACCAAGAAAGTGTCTGAATAAACATTTGTCAGAGATTGCACAGTGGACAAACCCAGAAAAATATCTCATCCTACAGCTTTATTACAAGAATTCGTGATATCCCTGGTGTATAAAACCCTCGCTGACCTATTAAAATTCAGTGAGATTGTTGAATGAATGTCATGAAGGGAATTTAAATATCATAGACTCATAGGACCGCAGAACAGTATGTTAGGCATTTCAACCCCATATTGATGGAAGGGTGAGTTGGCGGGGGCAGGAGGGATGAAGAGAGGTGAGCTAAAGGGTACAAACATACAGTAAGATAGAAGGAATAAAGTCAGTGTTTGATAGCAGAGTAGGATGACTATACTTAACAGAAATATATTGTACTCAGGTAATGGACATCATAAATACCCTGTCTTAATCTCTATGCAGTATATACATATAACAAAATTTCACATGTACCCCATAAATTTCCTTCTATAACAGAGCTAACAATTGTCCTTCAGCTGCTGCTGGATATTTGTACTTCCTTAGATACTGCTCCCTGAAATAGCCCCTTAATAACTGGGAAGGCTATCCTTACCCTGAACCCTCATTCATTCATTATCTTCAACCACCTAAAACAAATCTAAACTCTCTTCAAAATGACAGCCCTTCAGATATCCTCTACTATTCCTCCTCCTCACTCCAAGCACAACATAAAATTTCCACTCCAGGCTAACATCCCCAGTTTATGAAACCAGATAAACAAAAGGAAACGGCAGAAAGAGAAGTGACTTTATAATTTATTTCTCAGAACATAAGATGTTAGCAATAAAATAAGAAAAACAATAGATTATGATTTTTTAAAAATCCTAAAATCTGCCTGACACTGAGAAATTTTTGAAAAATATATAATGCATATATATATATATAGCATAGATTCATAGATTATGAATTATGTATAGACCTTTAAGAATACGTGCCATGGTCCTCCCTGAGAACAACATGTGCATGCACAGTTCTCATTCAACAACAGACAGGGTGAAAGAATTGCTTTGAGAATATGAATGAGTTATTGGTCGACAAGGGATCAATGTGTGAGTTCATGCAAAATAATATCTCAAGTTTATTTTTAAATAGATTGGGAAAGGAGATAAAAGAAGAAAGTTTGTTTTTATGGATTGTGGCATTCATGCACAGGAATGGGTCTCCCCAGCATTCTGCCAGTGGTTTGTCTACCAGGTAAGTGACTCAGAACACTCTCACAATGGTCCTTTGACTGCCAGTTCTCCAGCACTTCCCTGAGTGGAGGCACCCCTTTCCAAACATGCAGTTCCACTTAACTAGAAGAGCCCACACTTGGTGTTGTCAGGGAAGAAATGCTCTGAATTTTACTCAACATTGCAGTTTTTATAAAATTGACACCTTCTCTTCAAATTTCTTGAACTTCAGCTGAGAGTTTATGAAACTAAAAAAAAAAACTTTTGGGGGATATGATATGAAAATTCTTTCTATAGTCAAGTATGGAAAACCTGAAACCACCTTCATATTACAACCTACAAATTTGACCTTTCTTCAATGAGCTTAAAACATAGATCCTTCATTCCTTTTTAGATATTTCAATAGACATGCATTTATTTGGAATTTTCATACTTAAATTTCCTTTCCAAGTGAAAAATAACTCACTTTTTTAAAAAGGTAAATCCAGTTTATATGTTCGTTATTCCTCTCACGCTATTGCTATTGTATTCTGACTCCTACTATCTTTTAACTCTCTCTTTCTGCCAGCTTTTGCACATAACACATTGATGGAATATGTATGACACTGGTTTTCTGGGTACGGATACTTTCCACTAGGAAAGAATCTGCCGGTAGAACTGACTTATCCCTGTAGTTGTTTTAGCTCTCCCAGCTGAACACCAAGAGCTCCCCTTACTCAACCCATAAAAGGAACACACATCATAGGGCTACAAAAAAAAAATCTCTTGACTCCAGTACAGATGTACCTGGAAGGGATTTTCCAAGAGTGGTAGGAAAGATATTGGGTAGCCACGAAAATCCAATTAATTAGAAAAAATTCAGTCGGATATGAGAAAAAAGTTGATTGGTCAGTCTCTAAATTCTTGAGTATTTTACTAATAGAAATTTTCTTCTTTTTAATCCCCTTTATAACTATTTTATGAATCTGCTCCCATACTTGCATATTCTCATGTTTACAGACTCAGTCTATATTTATGCAAAGGCTGTGAGGGAAAGAATCCATTTAAAATAAGTTGTACTTCCCACTTGGCCTCCATTCTTCCTGTGAAACATATCTCACATGCTACATTTGGGATGCTATAAGTCTGAATAATTAAATAATCCTTTAAAGAGTGTTCATTTCAATTAATGTCACTAGTCTGAATAAGTGAGGCTTTTTCCTGTAACCTATATGGGTCATTTATTTTTGTTTATTTTAGGAAAAATCTGTTTGAAATTATGTGACCTTGGGCAAATTACTCAAGTTATTACTATTATAACCACAGTTCTCCACATGGTAGCTAAATTTCACACCAATAGCTTAATTTTTCCTATTCCTACAGGCAACCAAAACTTATGGAAAAGACAAAATTATGACCAAACTCTTGGACCAAATGAATTTTTATGTTCTTCCTGTGTTCAACGTTGATGGATACATTTGGTCATGGACAAAGGTGCTGTTCTGTACTCACATTTGCATTTAAACAATATATTATTTACTGGATTTAATCATGCTGACTGTTATGCATTAAGTTTAAGTTTTGGTTAACTAGTTAATTTCAATTCAGAAAAGCATATTTTTTAAAATCTTAACTTCAGACTAAGTGAAGTACAATTTCCTGGTTGCATAGGTGTCCTTGAAATAATATGAAATTTTTGCTGCCGAAGCTAGGTATGTGGAAAAATGAAAGAAAGCAGTAATTATAAAGGAAATGTATGATTATATTATATAATATGGCATTTTCTAGTTAAGAATGAAAGTCATTTAAAACCATTATGAACACATTGATTTCAAAGCAAAAATCATTGTATTCCATCAATTTGGAACAGTATTTAAGATGAAATCATTGTATCAAAAATAAAAGAGAGACGTAGATATCTATTTGTCTTTTATAGCCCTGCTGTTACTAAATAAAATTCATACTGAACGTTCAGACAGATACTATCACATCGAGTTCTTTCCTGAAATGCTCCAACAGTCACAATTTGACCTGCTTTATATCTGAATCTGTAAATGGTGAAAGATGTAATGAAGTTATCATTTAAATTATAGGTAATTTCAAAACATCATTGATCATTTTCTAATACTGAGAACTAATCAACAGTTTTTAAAACTAACTGAA
>NW_012143856.1:11004595-11018880 GCF_000956105.1 Propithecus coquereli | reverse complement strand
TAAATATAAAATAAAAGTATAAACAGTATAATTTCACCAAGTTAAGAGCACTAAGGAAAACAAGCTTAAATAGAGTGATGTGGGTGACCATCATGTGCAGGGAGGGCTACTAACGTTGCAGAATCAAGAAGCACCTTTCCAAGGAGCTGACACTTGTGTTGAGGCCAGGACAAGAGATGGCACCAGCCTTGTGAAAACCCCAGGGAAGAGCATTTCAAGCAGAGAAAAGCAGCCAGCGTAAGTCCATGGCTGCAATAACTCGATGCTTTCCAGGAGCCTAAAGTCGGAGCTGAACCCCATGTATTGTGAGATCCGGTCCAAGAGACAGAAGCTAGGATATGTTGAACCTTCAAGGCCGTATTAAAAAGTTTGGATTTTATTCTAAGTGAAAAGAAAAATCATTATACATTTTTAAGAAAGAGGGTGAAATGATCAAATTGAAAAATAAAAAGTGATTTCTTATGTAAACACCTTTATCATTCAATCCGGCAGAACTGCATGTGGAGAAAAAATCGTTCCAAGAACGCTGTAGACACCTGCAGAGAGAATCTGAAATGATCAAATTGAAAAATACAAAGTGATTTCTTATGTAAACACCTTTATCATTCAATCCGGCAGAACTGCATGTGGAGAAAAAATCGTTCCAAGAACAAAAACTCCAAATGCATCGGCACTGACCTCAACCGCAATTTTAATGCTTCATGGAACTGTAAGTAGTAGACCTAGTCTCGGGGAAAATTGCTATAAAGAGCATTTAGACACCAAACTTAGCTAAACCACCTAATTATTTCAGTAAAAATAGGTATTCCTTGAGTGACTGTTAATTTTCTTATCTATAAAATGGAAGATAATCATCACTACCATTGAAGGATCATAAATGTGTTGCTGTGTGGAAGGAAATGGGGAGGGAGGAGTTGTTTATCAAGCCATCTCTTACTTAATATATCTGCTTGCTAAAAATCAGGCATAATCCAGAGCTATAAAAATTCAGATAGTCTGAAGAGAGACCTCAGGTTCCTCTTCCTCCTTCCTTCGTCTGATAAAAATTGAGAAGTATCAGTGGTTAAAACCAATATACAGGTAGTTCTTCAGAAGTTTAGTGAAAAGAAACATCTGGGGCAAAGAAAGTGAAGAAATTTAATGGAAATACGATGATAAGCAGAGGCCCACTATGTCACATGATGCTTTATAATAGTGGCCACACAATTATCACTTTAATTTCAAACATTCAAGGACAAATTACCACTTTCCCAATTCATACATTTCTTCTATGCCTAATTTTGTTGAAAAATCCCAGCTTTTAGCTCCATTCTGCCATAACGAATATGATAATAGCAGCTGCTATCCCTAATTAAGAGCTTCCTGCTAAAACAGCCTGAAGAAAATCAGCCTCAGAGAAGGGAATTTATACCAGACCCTAGTGAGTTAGATCTGGGGTTGAATTGGACATGGGGTCAATCTGGCTTCCAGCCTAGGCTACTTCTGGTGTGTTATATTCCTGTGGCTCTGGGAAAGGAAGGGGAAATAAACAAAGCTAAGAACATTCCAGGAGGTTAAGTCTGTTACAATCTGACGTGTGTGTGCAAGGTTAATCTGCAGTGACTATGACACGAAAGACACTGAGGCAGCCCTATAAACATGAGAGGCCAAAATGTTTAAAACATTTTGTAAATCCGCTTCAGAAGGGGCAGAAGCTATACTGATGGAGAGCAGATGGTGATTTCATCCATCCATGTCTTCTGTAGCCTTTCCTGACACCAAAAACCCATGTAAGGAGACGTATAAGGGCCCCACACCGGAGTCCGAGAAAGAGACAAAAGCTGTCATTGACTTCATTAGAAGCCACCTGAAATCAATCAAGGTTTACATCACCTTCCATTCCTACTCCCAGATGCTATTGTTTCCTTATGGATATACATCAAAACTGCCACCCAACCACAAAGACTTGGTATGCAGAAAAATGTCTGTGGTTTATACTTTAACATCACCATTGATGTTCAGTCTGTTCTTCATTAACTTGGGTTATATTGAAAGAATTGCACATTTTAATACCAAAGAAAAGAAATAATGAAGAGAGTTCAAATAATTACCTTTAGATTGATTTTTCATTTGATAAAATTGCATAGATAACAAAATCTTCCAATGTGATTCCAAAAAAAACCAATAGGAAGAAATGTCTAGGCCATCCACAGTAGACTCTATTACTACACAGCTTGCTGTGGAGTTTAACATATCCCATGGATCATACTGTAAAACCATACATAGCAAAAGCCAAATAGAAAGCAAAGACATTGCTAGTCCTGTCCGCCAGACATCAGATTTAAGAAGATCCATTGTATTTTAATCTTCCTGATCAACTTGGAAATTACACCAATTATTTGACTAGCCAAAGAAAGGACATAAAAATGTTCGTGAAGTTTCCTCACTAAGAATACACTGTCTTTCCAAAACTCTGATCCGTTAAGCACCATTTTCCTTTCTATGAAAACTGATTTGATCACGTGAACTTTGGACAAAAAACCACCACCCTGCATAAGGGTTTGAATGAATCACAAGAACTGACAGGGTGAATGAGTGGATAGATAGAGAGATAAATACTTTAAATTGCTGTAGAAGAAAAGAAAGCAGATAAAGTTCAGTGGCCCAGAGCCACAGAACTGGCAAATGTAGCATATCCAGTAAAAGCTGTGGTTCAAATACTGCCTCATAAAATTTTTCAAAAAATTTTAAAAGAGGTTATAATTTTTATTTTTACCTCAGTCAATTGTATTTAGCACAATAGCATTTAATTTTAGGTGGAGCGGAGATTAGAAGCAGTCATTAAAATCATCTATGTATACAAAACGAAGAAAATATACAAGCAATATTGGCTTATTGAGTCATTTATTATCCAATCTAGCTGGGAATCTGAACCCATGGGTTTGATTAATTTATGCAAAGGTACAGCAACACAATTTCAACCCACTCTTATGAAAATAATATTATGGACAAAAAATACACTTATACACAAAAAAACACTTTAAGTAAAATAAGAGTTCTTACACAGCAACTAAATTAAGAAAAAACATATTTCTTGGTTATATGCATTATACATATAGTCTTTTTAAAAAATCTTCATTTGGAGTGCAAATATGTTATGAATATATTCCATTTAAGTTCATCTGACAGTCATTCTTATAGCATAAAACACTAACATGTATTAAAGGTCATAAAATGTCACTCTGGAAGAGAAACCCTAATTTAACAACTATTTTAAAGAAGAGTCAACCACCTTTCTTCCCTCGTGATGCTGAAGTCAGATGAGTGTAGAAAAAGTGCTGTGGCAAAACAGGACCTATTAAAGACAAAGGAACAAGGAATATGATCTGAGAAACTGACAGAAGAGCCAAATATCTGAAGCCAAAAATGAATCTAAGAGGAAGAATAATATATAATTTAAAAGAAGGGAATGGAGGAAGAAAAAGAGAGAAAAGAAGGGGTAGAAATACAAAATAAGATATGGCGTTACTGTATATAATTAATTGCATATTTAAGAGTCTTCACAAGTACAACATATATTACTGAAAATGTTTCTCATTTAACCATTTATTTTATTTTGATCATCAAATAACTAGTACAATTGATCTTTAAATCCTCATTAAATTAATAGCATCTACATAATATTCTATTATTCCACTCTAACTTTCTCTCACCAGGCCAAAGTTGCAAAGATTGCTACTGATGTTTTATCAACTCAATATGAAACCCGCTACATCTATGGCCCAATAAAATCAACAATTTGTAAGTTTTTCCTATTATTTACTGTGTCCTTTTTCTCTAATGATTTTTTATCAATATTAAATAAAATTATAGAACTTATAAATTAGGGTTAGTACATCTGGCATTGCTAATTTAAATTTTAGTTTTCCTAGGACATTCTGAATTATATGTGGTTCTAAGAAATAGACTCTGCCCCTTTCTTGGGATAATATTTTTCTAGAAACAAATTTTACTGACTTTTTACAAGGTTACAACATCAACAGAAGTTATTAAATGAAGATAAATTTACAGTTTAATTCATCCACCTTCCTGTTTCCCACCTCTATACCACAAGGATTTATGCTCACAGGAACCAAAAAGAATTAGTTAGAGTAGAGTCTATGTATTTTTTTTTTGGTAACAATAATATTTTTTTCTTTTTTTCATTTTATTTCAGAATATTACAGGGGTACAAACATTTTGGTTACATAAATTGCTTTTGTACCATTTGAGTCAAAGTTATAAGTGTGCCCATCACCCAGATAGTGTGCATTGTACCCGTTAGGTATGAATTTCCCCATCCCTTTCTCCCCACCCCACCTGCTTGATTTCCAATGAGTGCTATTTCCGTATGTGTAAAATGTCAATACTATTAGACTGCAATAAGTTATCTATGTATATTATAATACCTGGAGCAACCACTAAGAAAAGTATACAAATGATATACTCAAAAACATCATGAATAAATCAAAATGGAATCCTAATAATGGCAGGCAACCAAGAGGAAGGTAAGAAAAGAGAAATAGAGGAATGAAAACAAAAAGAACAGACAAAAATCAAATAATAAAATGTCAGACTTAAGTCATATTAATATTACCTAAATATACTAATTAAGAGAGATGAGCAGAATGGATTTTTAAAATTATAATTCAATAACATGTTATCTATAAGGAACTCATTTCAAATATAACAGCATAGGTAGGTTGAAATGAAAAGGATGAGAAAGACATTCTACGTAAAAATTAATCAAAATGAAGAAGGAGTGGCTACATTAAATATCAGATAAAGTAAATTTCAAGCAAAGAAACTTGCTAGTGATAGATAGTGGTAGATATTAATAATGATAAAAGGATCGATCCACCAAGATGACAATGATCCTAAACGTGTATACACCAATTTCACCTAGGAGGCTTCTGCCAATAATTTCAAATTTTATTTTCCCAAGCACCTTTCTGAATAATGCTGATTAATACTAAACATATCCCTTTGTCTTATTTTGTCTTTTCTTTTCCCCATCCCAACCCTCTCTGAGTTCCTGTTTCTGTTAACAATATATGATATTTTTTTAGCCACCCAGAATGAAACAAATTATTTTTATCAAGTCCCAATGTTTCTTACACAGAGCCCCTCAATTCTATTCCCAAAGTGGTGACTCTACCCTACTTCAGGCTTTCATTTCATGATACCTTCTAACTCATCTCTACTCTTTTCAATCCAGATTAACTCTCTTAAAGTACAAAATTGCTTAGTGCCTCCCAAAGAAAATCTAAACACCTGGTCCTGATTTACAAGGTTTTCTAAACTTTACCCACAAACTCTCACTGTTCCCTTTGCTCCAGTCCAACTGGATCTCACTAGTCCTTAAAAATGCCTCCATTCTTTTCCATTTTTGTAGTTCACTGGCCAGAATGCCTTTCTTCCTTCTCCACCTGGAAAAATTTTAGCCTTTCTTCAAGGCTCTCCTCAAATACCATCTCCATCATGAAGGTGGTATTTGAACTGGCATTGGTCATGAAATGCCATCCTCTCTCACTAAGAATGTTCTCTTTTTTCCTTTAAATCTTCATAGTATATATGGTGTATGTATGTATTCCATTCCTATGGTACTTAGCATATTCTGCTCTGTCTCTATCGGTTTGCGCCTTGACTTCTCTCTCCTTCTTCATTTTTGTACCCTGTACTACCCACCCTCTCCAGTGCCAATAAAGTGTATTGTAAATATTAAAGATAATAAATATTTTTTGACTAATTTAAGAGCCAAGCCTATCTCTTTTCACCGAAATATTATAGTTCTCTTTCTTTCTTCATCACAGCTTTTAATTCTTATCTTTTAAACTTAAAATGTTATCAGTTAAACTCAGTACTTGTCCTAGAACATAAAATATTTATGTACAAAAAAATATTTTCTATTACATAAAGCAAAATATGTATGCATAAATGTATTTATAGTGTGTATATATGCACTCGTATATTTACATAACCTCTAGATGTATGTATACATATAGATGTGTTACATGTATATAACCTCCAGATATGTGTTTATATTTCCACACTTTTTACCAAATAATAACATCTTTAATAAAATTTCATAAAAATTGACAAGGAAAATTTGGATTAGGGGTTAAATATGTCTTTAAAATAACTTATTTAAGTTTTATTGGTCTTTCAACTACAAAATAGTTTACCCTAGCAACATGAATAACAAGAGACCTAAACTACTAGAAAGAATGCAATTTTGTGTAGTTTTTAAGTATAGTTTTCCTTGATGGTTTTCAATTACCAGTGATTCCTCCTCAGCTGGGAGTTGCTCAAGCTGCTTGTGGTGGCTTGGAGCACCTCCATCTGCAACAATGTGTGCCCAGGAAATAAATTCAATTTAACACTGACCCAACAAAAATGTAACTTTTAAAATTCAGCATGTGTTTAAGATATGTTGTAGATTCCAAAGTCATAATGATGTTTTACTATATACTCTGTACTATTCAAACTACTACTCTCATTCATTACTGCAATTAACTATACACATAATTATTTTTGTTGCTAATTTTACTTTTACACTAGTGATTTCCATTTTAAGAAAAAAACATTAGCATTTGTCTCTAATTAAATATTTACTGCTTATGTTTTTCAGACCCAATATCCAGTTCTTCTTCAGACTGGGCTTACGACCTGGGCATCAAATACACATTTGCCTTTGAGCTCCGAGATAAAGGCAAATTTGGTTTTCTCCTTGCAGAATCTCAGATAAAACCAACCTGTAAAGAGACTATGCTAGCTGTCAAATTTATTGCTAAGTATATCCTTAAGCATACTTCCTAGAGAATTGCCCTCAGTTTGGAATAAGCCAATTAATCCTTTTTTGTGTGTGCCTTTTACTAGAAAATCAATCTTTAATTATCCTTAGATGCAGTTTCCACATCACCTGAGTAGATCCTTCTCTTGCTCACTTAAGTCCCATGTTATTGCTCTTTGCTTTTATTTACTCTCAGTAGCACCTTAACAAAGTAGCTTTAACTACTTTTCTTTGCTCCAAGGAAAGATTTAACCCAGCAGAAAGCACTATTTGGAGTATTCTGCAAGGTGATACATAGTGGGGCACAAGAAAGAAATGAAAACCTTCGGTTTCTCCAGAATCAGATTTTCACATGTGGCTTCATCATTTCAAGTGCTAATGTAATAAAAAATAAAAAGCATTCCCATGCTTTAAAAATGCATCTTCTGTTTCTGATAAACCATTCTCTACATTTCTCTAAAGCATTAATAACTAAAATTAATGCCTCTCATTCAGTCTGTTAACAAGAATATCTTCAATTTTCAAAAACACAATTTTCCTATTTTTTTCTGATAGAAGTAGACATTTTTTATAATTTCAAAATAGCAAAAAGATGTCATAGCAGGAAATAAAATAGTTCATACAAAGATGAATCTGCACTTTAGACAACCAATCCAGTTCTCATCAACATAGTGTACACTAAATTCAAAATAGTTTAATTTAACCTGCCATAATCAGTAGAAACTACCTATCAAAACATCTCTTGGCAGTTACAGACACAGCCAAGACAGTCTGTCATCTGTGACCTTGCCCTCCTAAACTAATGGAAAGGAAGCCTGGAAATGTATTATAAAAAGAGGAGAGAAAGTCATAGTGACCAAAGGCAATCAGAGTAACTTGTTACTTTTATGCAGTTTATACTCCTATTGTTCAAGATGGTATTAGAAAATACCTTCTTCCCAACATTGATCCCTCAGTGCTTGATCAAGTGACAGCAGTGGCAGTGTCTGCATTCCTGAAACCAGAGCACAGAGATGCCCACCACAAGACTGACCAGGATTTGTGCAACAAGTAAAGACTTTCTTGACTTCCAGTAAACTCTCTTCTCAGAACACTCTGGATACAATACAAAGGTCCTGAGAAACCAAGTCAATAAACAACCGGGGACATTCCTCATGAATCTTTGGGGCCCATAAAAGAAAGGATGCCTTCAAATCTATAAGATGATGGTGTTTTTGATAGTCATGAAGTAAATAAACTTTTCTCATGCAAAATTGTCTAGGAAAAACAAATGTAAACTAACAAATTTGCTTTACAGGTGGAGGAGGGGAAAGTGACAGAATCGAAAAGTAAGAGACAAAACTGTAGCTATGAGATTATATTGTCTCATAAAAAACATGATATCTATACCTAAATATTTAGCATTCTGAACTGGCTTCAGAGCGTGGGAATGTAAATTTGTTCCATTATATAAGCCACATGGGAATTATACACTTACTCACACTTACTCAACTGAAAAAGGATTAAAATATATTCTAATACTAAAATGCACATAAATATCTCTTATTCCATTAGGACTTTAGGAGAAGGACATGAGAGAGATAATACCAACTGTTGAATATTGTCCTATGTCCATCCATTATTCAGTTTATAAAACACACAAAAATTTTACACATCATTTTACTTGGGTTGTTATGCAGTTTACTATTTCTTTTCTCAATCGAAAAAAGATTACCTGAATGGCTAAAAATCAAAAATCCTAACAAGACCATTCCTCATCCTAATTGAATGGTTTCTTAATGGCATCCCAGGGTATTTTGCTTCTTCAACTTTATGTGAATTGTGAAAATAAATATGTGAAGAAAAATATCTACATTAAAGTTAAAAAACTAAAACTTCATTTTATTTATGAGAAAGTCTGAGTAGTCAGTGCTGTGATTCTTCCCTTGTCATTTCTCATTTATCAGTAAAAGGGCTTTGTACTCAAGTTACAAACTGTGCTATCACTTAACAACATTCTTGATAGCATGTCCTACCAAAAAAAAATCTTCCAAATCATCATTTCTTTTCTAATTTTCTTACTATTAAATTCACTGAACAGCATTGTTTCATATTTTGAAAATTTGTTATTTTATAACAATGGCCTAGTGTCTGAGACCACATCTCTATTATATGAAATAATGAAACATCATATTGATTATTTTTGTAATGCTAATAAATAAGTTTCCAGAAAGCTTTATAACTCCAAACTGATTTTTAAATGTCATGTCAAAGGTACCCTCCCAACATTCTATACTTTGGGCACTTCTTTGACCACAAAAGGGCTCATTGGCTAAGTGAACATTAGGCTTATTGATAAGAGTTTCTGTTTCTCATTTAAGGCAAACATCTATATGTGATTTTCCTTAAATGAAAGAAATAGAAGCAATCCCCAAAGAAACTAAGAACATAGCACTGAGAACACACAATTGCTCCTTGTTCTTGTGCTCTCCCCTAGCCTCTTTATCCTCACAAAAAAAAATGTTTAAATTATTTTAACCATTCCAAATGGATGAATGTTGGGCTTTCCTGGACATGGGAGAAGGCCAACAGCAAAGAACTCTTCTTGATACCAACATGTGGTTCCCAGGACTATAAACTAATCTTTAACCTTTAATACAAAAAATGGAAATATGAATTTCTCTAAAAGAAAATATGTATTGGTCCCCCAAAATCTACGATGAAGTATTTTAGTGTTAAATTAATGCTGAATTTCCCACGATACAAATAATACAAAGCAGCAGTAAGCAATCTTAGGTAAATGCTCATTTATTTGAGCACCTAAAAGAAGCAACGGTGTCTAGAAATTGTGTCTGACCACCTGGATCTTAGACACTACTGTTGTTCCCTAAAATCTATTCTCTCCTTTTTCCCTTTTCCTCTTTCTCCTTTCTATTCTCCCTAGTAATAGGTCTCTCAATTTTGACTACGCACATTGCCATTCAAATAAAGGCTCTATTTCTAAAACTCTCTTGCAAATAGAATCATAACACTTAAATTTTCTCAAATAAAATGAAGTTTTCATTTTTTAACTTTTCATTTTATTTTTTTTTTTATTTCAAAATATTAAGGAGGTACAAATGTTTTTGGTTACATGGATCACTTTTATAATGCTTGAGTCACAGCTATAAGTGTGCTGATCACCCAAATAGTGTTCATTGTATCCATTCGGTAGGTTTTTACCCCTCCCCTCCTTCCCCCTTCTCCTTGATTGATTTCCATGAAGTTTTACATTCGTCTGTGCACATACATGCTCATCAGTTAGTTCCAGTTTAATAGCGAGTACATGTGGTGTTTGTTTTTCCATTCTTGTGATATTTCACTTAGGATAATGATCTCTAGTTCCATCCAAATTGTTGTAAAAGGCATTAATTCATCCTTTTTATGACTGAGTAGTACTCCATGATATATATATCACATTTTGTTAAACTAGCACCACATATACTCACCATTAAATTGGTACTAATTGATCAACACTTATGTGGACATATGGAAGTAACATTCATTGGGTGTCAGGCAGGTGGGAGGGGAGGAGAAGGGGATGAGCATATTCACACCTAATGGGTGAGGTGCACACTGTCTAGGGGATGGGCATGCATGTAGCTCTGACTCGGGTGGTACAAAGGCAATATATGTAATCTAAATGTTTCTACCCCCGTGATATTTTGAAATAAAATATATATGTATAAAAAATATATATATATAAAAAATCATAAGCCCTGGACCAGCTAGATTCACAACCTAATTCTATCATACCTACAAAGAAGAGCTGGTACCCATACTACAGAAATTATTCCATAACATTGAGAAGGAGGGAGTCCTCTCCAACTCATTCTATGAAGCCAGTATCATCTTGATACTGAAGCCAGGAAAGGACACAACAAAAAAAAGAAAATGCAGACCAATATCCCTTATAAATATAGATGCAAAAAATCCTCAATAAAATACTAGCAAAGCAAATTCAACAGCACATAAAAAATAATCCACCATGTCCCAAGTGGGCCTTATCCCAGGGATGCAAGGATGTTTTCACACACATAAATCAATAAATGTGATTTACTACATAAACAGAAGCAAAAACAAAGACCATATGATCATCTCAATAGATGCAGAAAAAGCATTCAACAAAATTCAGCACCCTTTCATGATAAAAACCCTCAACAATCTAGGCATAGAAGGAACATACTTCAAAATTTTAACCTTAATATAGATACTTTTCTTCACATATTTTTCCCAATTCATATGAAGCCAAAGAAGCAAAATATTAATCCCCTGGATGCCATTCAAAAACTATTCAATTAGGATAAGGAATGGTCTTGTTAGGATTTTTGATTCTTAGCCACTCAGATAATCTTTTTCTGATTGAGAAAAGAAATAGTAAACTGCATAACAACCCAAGTAAAATGATGTGTAAAACTTTTGTGTCTTTTATAATCTCAGTAATGGATGGACACAGGACAACATTTAACAATTGGACTGTTCTGGCCTGTAAGTGCTAAGAGGAAGCATCATGTGGCAAAGTCTAGGAAGCTGATTTCAAAGACCTCTGGCACACTTTGGCTCTTCTTCATGTCTTTCTCTTTCCTTTTGGCTGCAATACAATGTGATGGCTGATGCTGAGCAATCATCTCCGGCTATAAGATGATCTTGAAAAAGTAAAGAAAATGATAGAAGGAGCCTGGGCCCCTTAAGACTTCACCAAGCAGAGATGCTAATCCAGGCTTGGACCACATACCTTAGGACTTAAATGTGACAGAGAAATGAAGGTCCTCCTTATTTAAGCTACTGTTGATTTGGATAATTATTCTTCCCAATCAAATCTAATCCTAACTGATGCAACAGACCAGGAACAGCTGGTATAACAGTTCCAGACATATCCTAAATGGAAATCCTTGGAGGATGATGTGGTGTTATGCAAAATCAAACTACCATCCTTTGCCTGCCCTACTATCTCCTGGATTTCTGTTTGGATTTGAGATGATAGCTGCTCACCAAGACAACCCACTAATTTCCTTTTTTGTGTGTTTGGAACACAGTACACTTGACTTAAAGGGAGTTGGCTCAGGGGGTTCCTGCTTGAGGTAAGTGTTGCGTGGTACCAAAACAACTGGAGCAATTGCTACTCTCAAGTGTGGCTCCTCACTGGGCTCTGCTATGATGGGATGCAAAGTGACGTGTGCATGTGCATGTGTACATTTTCCTGCATGCAGAGTTTTCATCAGATTCTTACAATATGGGGGTTATTGATCCCAAAAGTTTAAACACAATTAAATACAGAACCAAACAAAATTTGAAATAGTATTTTCACACATGAAAGTAAAAATGAATTTCAGCTTTGAGGATTTTTGTTTGTATGGTCATTTGCTTCCTTTTATTGTTGTTGTTTGTTACTACTGATTTCTTCTGTGTTTTTTAATGATTTTCAGAAAAAATATAAACTATCTATTAGATGACTGGAAAGTATAAAGCACTTCCAATGATCAATAACAAGAAAATTAAAGATCCCAAAATTTTATAAAATGATTAAATTCCACAATTTATTTGTTATTAATATAATATTGTGGTCCTTATAAGTGATGTAATATTTTTAACTGTATGTGTTATTATAATTTGAGGCAATTTTACACTTTTCCCTTTAAAATATTAACCCATTGAAATAGGAAAAGTATTCTACCACTTAAGGAAAAATAAACTTATAGTGAATGATATTAAGTTCAGATTACCTCTGGCTACAGAAGGTGCCTTCTTTTCATTCAGCTGGTGACATATAGAAAATTATGAGTGGAACTGAAATTAGGGGAAATAAATACATGGGACCTTCAAAACTAGAAGGTTTTTCTGTGTAAAACCACATTAAAAAGCAACATTTTCTAAATAGTGAGGTTAATATAAAAACAAGGCAATATTCCAAGATTATCCCTTTACATTTCTTTCTCCTTTTTAACACAATTGTATTTTATGATTAAAATACCAAGCCGTTTTTCTATAATGAGTCATAATAGCATCTTGAAAATTTCGGCAGCATATAGACTACTGTCAGAATTTCCTTAGGCAAAGCTTTTGGGAGACTCTTGCATTTCATTGTCACAAAATCCATTATACCAGGACAGATCCCAGCCTGCCTGAGTAATATCTATCTGAGGGTTATAATTTTGTCATAAAAATTTGCTCTCACATGAACTTAGCATAAAAGGTCTCCGTCCAGAAAATAGGAATTGAAATGGATATATTATCACTTGAACTGCTTTTTTATTCACTTATCCTTCAATTACAAGCCTTAAGTTCACTGGTGTCAAGAGAGGTTAAACCAGAAAAATGTAAAACAATTTTTGAAATATGTGAGGGAAATTTGACACTTAACATTCCAAATGCATTATTATTGCCATGGTATCACTGAAGTGTGCTATTGATTCATTTTACATTGTGGATTAAAGGCTTAAAAGACTATTCATGAAACAAAGAAAAAATCCATATGTATCATTTCATATACAAAATAATTTTCAAGAACTATGGTTTCTTTTCTTATTTAAAAAAAATCTCCAATTTTTTTTTTAAAAAACTCTCTTTTGCAAAACTTAAATTTCAAGAGGTAATTAAATTTTAACAGGGCAAAGTGGGGGAGGTGAGAAGGGCAAGTTTTGAGAATTGCAATCATACTGGCAGTAATGAGCATATGAAAAGTAACATTTGCATAATGCCAGATAATTTAAAAATTGCCCTCACATGCATGTCTGCATTTTATCACAAGTCTATGAGACTAGGATGAGGAGAGGTTATTATTATCTCCATTGTATATATTAGAAACTATGGCTCAAAGTACTTGGATAACTTGCATACATAAAATTGCAAATTGAAAACTAGATCTTCCCACTTCAGAACTTAAATTCTTTCCTTTATCACACTGCCCAATGGTTTTCACTTCTCTAAAAGGCAGACAGAAAGAGAGAGATTATCTAATTTATGAGTTATCAATTTAAATTCTAATTCTCAAGCCATGCTAAATATACATAGTCAAAATAACCCATCAGATGCTCTTCTGGATGGTCTAGACCAGGAATTCTCACATTTCAGTGTGCGTTGGAATCACCTGGAAGGCTTATGAAAGCACAGATGGCTGGGCCTGATCCCCAGAGTTTCTGATACAATAGGTCTGGGGTGGGACATAAAAATCTGTATTTTTAACAAGTTATCAAGTAATGCCGATGCTGTTGGTCCGGTAATCACACTTTGAGAACCATTTACACAGAATAAGTTCAAAACTTTCTCCCATTTTTTAATTGTCATTTATTTTTTCAATAAGTTTAGTGATCTTTATTGAACTATGCAGTTTATTGGCAAAAAATAATTTACTCATAGGTTTTATCTTTAATTAAAATTATAGACAAATCAAATAACAGATAAAATAAGGATAATATTTCTATTTCAATTCCTATCATCTATAAAAAACATTTGTAAA
>NW_012143856.1:10996947-11004475 GCF_000956105.1 Propithecus coquereli | reverse complement strand
GCACTCTAGCCAGGGCAACAGAGCCAGACTCTGTCTCAAAAAAAAAAATAATTTGTAAAAAAGAAAACCCGGTGTTTGAACACAGACTTACGTATTTCAAATCCATTGCATATTAAAATAATTAAGAAATATACAGAACTAATTACGTACAATAAAGGGTCCCTTCTTTGAAATTTTGTTCATTCTACAGATTTTAAGATAAATGGCATTAATTAACTTTTTATTATCCATTTTTATCTTTTAATTTTTATGCATTAACTTACTGAATTGTAAAATGTTTTAACTTTTTGTGTTAAATGTCATATCCAAAATCTATTTGGGGGAACATAAAAATGTGACTTCTGCCTGGGCCTGGGTTCACTATAGCTACGTGGATCTGAAAAAACTCTGGTTGGGAAATCATTGTAAAAATTCCTGTGGCAGTGAGCAGTAGCTTTCTTAATAGCAAAACTAGGCAAATTTTGTGAGAAATATTTGCAGAAGTATTTCTGGAGTTAACAGCATTTGTTTCACGAAGAATAAGGGAAGATTCCAGATGATGTGATTCTTCAGCTGTCATCAAGACAAGGTAATGGGATAATCTGAGGACTTTCTTATGTGCGGCATCACCTGATGTTGCTACTTGACAAAGCTCAAGTGTGTCTGCTCCAATTAATCTTTTACAAAGAAAGAAATGAAGAAAAGGTTAGGAACATGTGTCTAGTCATATTGGCAGAGACTGGAGAGAAAAGAAATGGGAAGAAAATGGTAATACAATCTGAGTTTCCCTGGCCCCCTTCCCAAACCTCCACCCTCCCCCAGAGTTATCTAAATACCCTGTTTCTAAGCCTCGTTGTAACCAATTGTCCATTCCACGTGGTCTACAGAAAGGAAGTCTTTGAGATGAGCCACCATTCCTTAGACCTTGGATCAGGGCAGCCTCATGATTCTGGCATGTCCGGTGCATTTTCCACTTATATATTTATTGTTTAACAAAATAACTTTATAGAGGTTAAAGAGCTTTTATTCCTCTACTGTGTTATAAATCAAATACGCTACTGACAAAAATTTTGAAAGACTAGCCAAGATTACAGGAACAACCTTTGAATGTACAACAGTTGCAATGGAGCATAGAAGGATGTTGAAGTCACTCAAAGGCAGGTTTGAACACAGCCTTCACCATTTACTAGCCATGGCCCATTGACCCACCTGTGAAATTCAGGTAATGGAATCTACATCTAGAGATTATTGTGAATATTTTAAAAGAAGTATATAAAACATATGGGTGATCAATTGTCCCAGTTTGTCGGGAAATGAAGGGTTTCCCAAGATGCGAGACTTTCACAGTTAAACCAAGACAGTCCCAGACAAACTGGGTCAGTTGGTCACCAAGTTGCAGTGAAATATTTCTCAAACAAAAATAAATCAATATTAGAGCTCCTTTCTCTCCCCTTCCAATTTTCTAGAAGGCATTTTCATCAGATAAAATATATACTAACACTTATTAGTAGCTATCACTGTGCTATCATGTGTTAAATACTTTACGTGAATTATATCAATTATTCTGTAAATAAGCCCTAAGAGCTAAATGCCATTTTAATCACTCCCAGTGTGACAGATGCCAAAATGGAGGCCCAGAGGATCTAAATGTCCTACTCAGGATCACACAGCTAACAAATGGTAGAATAGGAATTCAAACCTAAGCCGTCAAGTTTTAAAATTTGTGTACTGAACTCTTTCTATTCAAAATGTGGTCCTCAGACCAACAAATTCAGCATCACCCGGGAGCCTGCTAAAAATGCAGCCCCTCAGCACAACACCCACACCAGACTAACGCACCAGAATCTGTGCTGAAACCCTGTACCACATCACCTGAGAGTGCTACAGATGGAAGTAATCTAGAATGTTGATTTATAGAGAAAATTAGCAAACTCTCATTCCATGCCTCTAATTGGAGAGGTCACAAATCTAAAGCCCAGATCTCCAAAAACCACACAAAGACTTAGTGAGGGAAACTACAGTCGAACTAAAGTGGAACTCATGTCTCCTAAAATCTAGGCAGACTTTGGACTAAGAAGTACCCTTTAATACTAAACTAAGTAAACTTGGAACTGAAATAAACCCAACCAGTGCTTGCTTAAAACACAGGGGTTTTTTTTTCTTCAAAATATACCTGCTTAAAACATGACCAAAACTATACTTTTTTCCAATTAAAATGCATTAGTAAGGAGGGAGAGACAGAGACCAAAACTTTAAAGCATTTGGAAAAGAAACTTTGAGCTGATCTACTTTTTTGTGCTGTTCAAGTTTGTAGCTTTCACATAAAACTGAAAATATGAGCAAAATCTATAATTAGGAGACTAGCTTATGGATAGAATGAATTTAGAGCTTTAAATATAAATATAAATTAACAACTATTTAATGTTCTTTTCAAAAACAGGATCTTAGCAGCGATAGTCTATCAAGCACTCTTACAAAAAGCTGAAAGCACAGCAATAAAATCTCATTCCCAGCTGAAACCAGACACACAAAGTCAGAAGTGATGAAGTCATTATCGTTTGCTAGATTAAAAACACTCAGTCTCAATAACAACTCAGACCCAGTTCAGAGTAACAGCTTCAGTCTATCGCAGTAAATATTTTATGTGCCAAAATATGTTGGGTACACAGTCTATTCCAAATTATGTGTTTAATTAGCTGCATTTCATCAGATGCCTTTATATAATACTATCTCTTCTATATGACATATTTTTTCCATATAAAGTGAATAAAATAGTCACGGAAAGCAATTGCATTTAGGAAATAAGACTATAATTCCACCTTTAAAATTTCTCAGCTAAATCTAAATATTTTTTCTTGTGATGTTTCTTTTTCTAAATAATGCATAAATATCTTATTTTTTCATTAAATTTAAATTGAATTTTTAAGGCTTTAGCATGACCTATCACAATTGACATACTAAGCTATATTAGAAGAGAAGTGATATTGCTGAAGTTCCATGCCAGGTGCTTTACATCATAATTCTATTTAATCTCCCAACAACAAGGTATAATTAACCACCATTTACAAAGAAGAAGAACAAAGATTCAAAGAGTTTAAGAAAATCACTCGTGGTATCACCTAGTAGCAGTATTAGGATTTGAACCCAAGTCTGAAACTCAAGCACAATGCCTTCCAAAAGTGACCATAAGGCATTCAAAGCCTCTGCAACTGAGAGTAAACCGTTTTCCCTCTAACAAGTGGGAGATTCCAGACAGCATAGACTCACAACAGATGAGTAAACAAAAGGAAGGTTTACTGCCCTCCCAGCTACCCTTAGACCCTTATCTCCATCCACCATAGCCCAAAAGAAAACAAATGGTTACAGCTCTCTCCTAGTGATTAGGAGGGGGGCATGGCTCCACTGGGTGCAGATCCACCCAAATGTTGGTCAGCCTCATCCAACAAGCAGGGACAGCAATTTCCTAAGCAAGTTCCAGCGCATGTGACACAATGGCTTGAATCAGAGTACATAGACTGTAATACATCTGGCTGCCTCAGCAAGTGAGCCACCAGATTTTCCCGTTTATAGATCCCACTGCGTCTAGGGCTCCTAGCCAGAGCTGCCAAGCATTCAGAAACTGAGTTCTCCATGCCTAAGTAGCCCACCAAGCTTCTCCAAAGACTGTAGTCCCCAACCCCCAGGCTGCAGACCAGTACCGGTCCGTGGCCTGTTAGAAACCAGGAACCAGAAGGCGAGCAAGCAAAGCTTCATCGGTATTTACAGCTGCCCCCTATCACTCACTCACTCGCATCACTGCCCGAGCTCTGCCTCCTATCAGATCAGTGGGAGGCATTAGATTCTCATGGGAACAGGAACCCTACTAACAACTGAGCATGCAAGGGATCTAGGTTGCAGACTTCTTACGAGAATCTAATGCCTGATGATCTAAGGTGGAGCTGAGGCGTGATGCTGGTGCCAGGAAGCAGCTGCAAATACAGATTATCATTAGCAGAGAAGTTTGACTGAATAATAAATGTAATGCACTTGAATCATCCTGAAACCATGCCCCTCCCACCTCCGTGCTCTATCCTGGCTGTGGAAATATTGTCTTCCATGAAACCAGCCTCTGGTGCCAAAAAGGTTGGGGACTACTGTCCAAGAACATTACTAAATGTCAGTCACCCTCTTAGTAGGCAAACATAGCATTGGGACCTACAGGCTTCAACTAATTAATGGGACAGTTTGGTTACCAAAGAGGAATAAGACCACATTTTATTTTTTTGTTTGTTTCAGGATATTATGAGGGTACAAACATTTTGGTTACATTTTATGACTTTGCCTCACCCAAGCGAGGGTTAGAGGCATGCCCTTCCCCTCTACAATGCTCACCCCATCCATTAGTTGTGAGTTTACCCCCCGCCCCAACCCCCTAATCCCTGGAGAATATTACTACTATGTGAGCACCTTAGTGTTGATCAGTTAGTG
Source organism: Propithecus coquereli (assembly GCF_000956105.1). Lineage (NCBI taxonomy): Eukaryota > Metazoa > Chordata > Mammalia > Primates > Indriidae > Propithecus > Propithecus coquereli. Next base: position 11,000,029 of record NW_012143856.1, on the reverse strand, counting down.
CGAATTTGATGGCAAGTACATATGGAGCCTATTCTTCTGTTCTGATACCTCACTTCGGAGGATGGGTTTGAGCTCTATCCAGGAAAATACAAGAGGTGCTAGATCACAGTCATTTCTTATAATTGAGTAATATTCCATTGTATACATATACCAAATTTTATTAATCCATTCATGAATTGATGGGCACTTGGGTTGTTTCCACATCCTTGCAATAGTGAATTGTGCTGCCATAAACATTTGGGTGCAGATGTCTTTATCATAGAATGTCTTTTGCTCTTTTGGGTAGATGCCTAATAGTGCTATTGCTGGATCGAATAGTATTTCTATTTTTAGCTCTTTGAGTATCTCCAAATTCTTTTCCACAGGGATTACTCTAATTTGTAGTCCCACCAGCAGTGTGAGAGTGTTCCTGTCTCTCCACATCCTCACCAGCATTTGTTGTTTTGGGATTTTTTTGATAGTGAGGCCAATCTCACTGGGGTTAGGTGATACCTCATTGTGGTTTTGATTTGCATTTCTCTAATGATTAGAGATGTTGAGCATTTTTTTATATGTTTGCTGGCCATTATTCTGTCTTCTTTTTAAAAGTTTCTGTTCATTTCCTTTGCCCATTTATTGATGAGGTTGTTTGATTTTTTTCTTGTTGAATTTTTTAAGTTCTAGATAGATTCTTGTTTGGATAGGTTCTTTATTGGATGTGTAGAGAGAACATATTTTCTCCCACTCTGTAGGCTATCTATTTGTTCTAATGATAGTTTCCTTGGCTGTGCAAAAGCTTTTTAATTTGATCAGATTCCATTTATTTATTTTTATTGCTGCGGTGATTGCTTTGGGGGTCTTCTTCAAAAATTCTTTGCCTAGGCCGATGTCTGAAAGGATCTTCCCAACTTCTTCTTCTAGAATATAAGACCCCATTTTAAAGTGTCATTAACTTGAAAGTCTCAGACTCCAAAAAGAATGTGTCCTCAGGGTGACAACTTCCCCAATTCGAATTCTACTCATTCTTCAAGGCAGTGCACAGACCTGGCCTTCTCATGGGGCTTTTTCAAAAGATTTTGTCCATGCACACTTTTCTCTCTCCCAGAGTTTGAGTTGCTGATTTTGGTAAACTGCCCCTTGGGTAGGGTTTTTCCTAATCATGCATCTAAACTGGTGGAAAGCAGACATTATCACATGGATGTCTTTTTTATTCCCCATAGCACCTAACACATCTAGGAGATAGTAAGAATAAGACCGATGCTAGCAGGCTGCTTTAGCAGGGCCCCTGGGATGGCAACGCCTGGGTGAAGTGACCACAGTGCAGAATATGATGTGCAGAAATATAATCAGGAGTGACCAGTCTCTGCCAAATTAATGCATGTTTACCAGATTCACTAGCGACAACTGACTTCTACATGAGATAGTCAAATTATTAATTTTCTATGGTCCGATGAGGGGTTGGAGTGAATTGGAGAATGTAGGATAAATACACTTGAGATAGGGAGACAGCATCCATCCCAAGCAATTGTTAAAAGAGGCAGAAATGCAAACAGGTTGGGAGAATAAATGCTGTTTCAACTTTATGCATTTTGATCTGGCAAGTAACATGGAAAAACACAAGACCAGGCTAGTGCTTCCCAGTAGCCATCTTTTTCTCTTCATCACTGTTCTTTCTTTTTATTCAAAACAGTAAGAGCATCTTTGCTTTTCTACTTCAGGGAGGGAGCCTGGAAGTTGGAGGTAGGGGACAGTAAATGCCCCTAGGGGTAAGTTTAATGCCCCTAGTGGGTCACCTGCTTCTAGAGATCTCTTCCTAAATATGTATCCACATCCTTGTCTCATGCTCTGCTTTCAGTGGAACCAAAACTAAGTGGGAAGTGAAGGCAGGACAAATTGCCAAGTTATCCAGAAGAAATGAAAGAGAGGCTTGTGTGATTAATTCATGTGTCACCTAGGTCCTAAGTATTAATTTGTCAGAAACATCTTGCTGACTATGAACAGAAGTTACTTAATTTCCAGCAACATATGATTCAATTGAGGAAAATAGCTGGGCGTGGTGGCTCACGCCTGTAATCCTAAGACATTGGGAGGCTGAGGCGGGCAGATCACTCAAAGTCAGGAATTCAGCTGAGAAAAATAATAAAGCAATTTGCTTAGGCAAATGTAAAATGCTAAAGAAACTCCGATGATTATACTATCAATGCTAAATGTGCTAAAGACATGGAAATCATGGCACAGGTTAGAAAAAGCAGCCTATACCTATAAAGCTACACATAATGAACAATAATAGTGTGTTTTATATTTAATTTTTAATAGATTTTATCTTCCAGAGCAGTTTTGGGTTCACAGCAAAATGGAACAGAAAGCACATACCTCCTCTCCCACACAGGCACAGCCTCACCCCCCACCAACATCCTGCACCAAGAGTGCATTTATTACAATCAATAAACCAACATTGACACATCATTATTACCCAAAGTTCACAGTGTACATTAGGGTTCACTCTTGATGTTGTACATTCTATGGGTTTCATATTTAATTTTAAATTGCAAAACGGTACCCAAAAGTGAGATCTTTTGCACTTATGTTATCGAATGTGGTCAAAACCAACAGATAGAGTGCCACTGAACTAGCTTGAAAGTCTTCCAGAATAGATATTCAGGAGCCCTATGCAGCCACCAATTAAGTTAGTTCTTGGTGCACCACAGGACCATATATTACAATGGGTAAAGAATAAGCTCATTGAGAAGTACAGAATCTCATGGTCATTCCCGGTGGCTTAACTAAACCTTTGCAAATCCTCACACTTTGGATCTACAAACTATTTAAGGACTCTTTGAGGATGAAATATGAGTTAACGTAAAATCAAGATAACACCAGCAAAACTTGCAGAATAGTTAGAAGCTTAGAAGAAAAGATAGGAGATAATAATGGAGCACTCTTATAAGAAATAATCCTTCACCAATATTCTTGATACCTCCTGATAAGTGGGAAAATGTAGACACTGATGACTCTAAGTGGAAAAATGACTCACAAGAGCAAAATTTGAATGTGAGGTTATTTCAGGAATAACAAATTTATCATGTTCATATTTGCGTTTTTA
>NW_012143856.1:10994089-10996897 GCF_000956105.1 Propithecus coquereli | reverse complement strand
AGCCATAAAACAATTACATCCAAGGACCTTGTAATCTCATTCTTAAGAAAAAATCTAAACCAATAAATCAAAAACAAAGATATATTTACAAAGATGTTATACTCATTTCTAGTAGTGAAATGTAAAAATAATTCCAAATATTCTACAATAAAGGAGTTTTGGTAAGCTTGGGTATATAAATTTTTTAACATATTATGAAACATTAAAAATTCACACTGTAGAGCCATGAAAATAAACAAAAAAAGCAAACCAAAAAAAGTACACTCAAAACAAAGTAAGGTGAAAAATCTTAGTGTAAAAACAACATGATTGCCTGTGGTTAAAGATTGGAAATGGAACACAAACAAAGAGTTTGGGTGTAGTATTTTATATTTTATATTTTACATTTATATTTATATTCTAAACACCTTTTGTGAAAATAAGACCATTAGGCAAAACTATATGTAACTTTGAATTAGAAAAAAATATATATCGGTTCCTAAAAATAGTAGCAAAGGGTGGGTAAATCCATTTCCAGAGCCTCCTAGGAAGGTGAACAGGCACTGTTTTTGGCTCTTACCCCCAAGATCAACCAAAGACACAAAGAAAAGTATGAGAAATCCCTGGGATGAAGGCAGAGGGTTTTTTTGACATGATGTGGAAAGGGAGGAGTGGTTTTGTCCAGCATGAAAGGCAGACCAGTAGAATACAGAGAGGATAAAATAGAACAAATGGTACCCACTGTACACCAATGGCAACTCAGACCTCTCATCCAAGCAATTTCAAAAATAAAAGAAAATCAGTGGTAGCAGTCCCTGTGAAATGATGTGAAAAACAAGGTAATGACTTTGGAAAGTTGCTATGCTTAAGGAAGACCCTCACCTAAATTGCTCCATCCTCGTTTTTAGGGTGAGGAATAATCAACTCTTGTTTTTCACTGCCTGGGCCTCTCCGTACTAGGGTTCATGCATGCACCCCACCCCCTTCCCCTGAGGTGACTGTGGCGACTGATACAGGGGTCTGGCCTTCCTTTGCATCATTGCTTGACAGAGTAGAAAATACCTCCAGGAAAAACAAGCCTCCATAAACCCAAGGATAAGATATTTGAGGAATACAACTATCTGGATTTCAAATTTTATTAGAAGCAAAAGTTCCTAAACAAATAATTTTAAATTATTTTAACAAATTTTTTTGAAAGAATATGTCAATGTGAAAAAATAAAAATACATTAAAAAAGAGGTCAACAGCACTTAAATTTAATAAAATGTGACACATACTTACAAAATTACGGGAAGTTCCAGGGGAGCAAAGATCTGGCTTCCAGAGGTCAGAAAGAATCACAGCAAACCTCTGCTGATGATGTCAGCTGCCTGCAACACCAACGCAAATTCACGAAGAATGCCAAGGAGTCAAAATAGGCCTAATGACTGCCATTTGCCATGGATCTGCCCATCTGCTGGCAAAGAGTAATATTTTCTCCCAATTTTGCACTTTCAACATCTCAAGTAAGTATTTCTCATGAACAGAATCTGACCCAGAACTCTCTTGTCAAGAGATTCTGGGAAATGCTCCTATACTTCTCTCCTAAAATGTAAAGCTATCAGTCCCTTTAATATAATATAGGGCATGAGGATGATAGTGTGTTAACAACAAACAATCTGCACAATTACTTTGAGATTATGATACATATGATTATTGTTTTCAATTCTTCACCTACTCCTTAATAGAGTTATACATTCACAGTCTTTTCCATGTGATTTTGCAGTATCTCCCACTGTGGATGGAATGATTAGCCCAGTGCACTACTGTTGGGCTTGGCCGGGTGACTTGCTTGTGCCAATGGAATGTTAGTAGACAGGAGGCAAGCAGAGGTTTCCACAAATTTGTGTGGTTTGGCTTCTGTGCTTGCATATTTGTGGTCTTCAAAAAGAAGAGCATGCTCCAGGTAGCTACTGGCATTGGTAAAGCAGATGGAAACCCAGCTTACAGCCTGGAGCCAAGGCCAGCCATTCTTGGAGCCCAGCTGAGCCACAGACAACCCATAGACCTCTGAGGGAGAAAATAAATGTTTATTATTGTAAACCTTCAATATCTTGAGACTGATTTTTATGCATCAAAAAATTAATACAAGGATTAAATGTGTAATATCTAAAACAGTGCTTGGTATGTATTAACCATAATTATTTCAAGAATCTTGTAAATTATATTGCACTATAAATAGGTGATACATTCAGTCTTTGCTTAAAGATAATAGCAAATATGAAGTGCTACATGGTCCTCAATCTATAAAAAATGTTGCTTTTTTTCATTTTTCTGAATCAACTTAAATATAGTTTGAGCACCAGTCATTAGAGTTGGCAAGAAGTCTAATAACTGTCCTTTTTCCACACCCATCACTCCTTTGCAAAATGCAAACCTTGGGACTTAGATGACTCCAAACAGAGGGGAAGGGTCAGACTTTTAAACAACTCCTGGAAGTAATGCCAATTTCAAAAAAATATTTTGTGCCCTTTCTGAGACAGCTAAAACCTCAAAATATTAGTACATGACTATCACATGTTCTCTATATTGTTAGAGTCTGAGAGAAGTAAACATCACCCATTGTCTTAGTTTATATTTATATTCCTAATTACTTAAATTAGAATTAGAATTAAGAAGATTTTACAGGGCTATTTGGAAGCAATAGTGGTTTTAAAAAAAATGAGATGGACTTTCACTATTTTAATTTAATGTATCCTTAAAAATGTAATCAGAGTAGTGTAAAAAGACAGAAGAGGATTTAAGTTATGCACAAGTTTGTGCATATGCAATTAAGTGTACTTCAAAATA
>NW_012143856.1:10992300-10993288 GCF_000956105.1 Propithecus coquereli | reverse complement strand
TTAAAAAAGAAGGAAATCCTATGTGAGGAAGTTATGTTAAGTGAAATAAACCAGTCATGGAAGGATATATACTACATTATACCACTTATATGAGGTATATAAAATAGTCAAACACATAGAAGCAGAGAGTAGAATGGTAGTTGCCAGGAGCTGGAAGAAGTAGGAAATGAGGAGTTGTTACTTAACAGATATAAAATTTCCATTATGCGAGATGATTAAGTTCTAGAAATCTGCTGTACAACATTGTATCTATAGTTAACAATACTGCATTTTACACTTGAAATGTGATAAGAGGATAGATGTCATGTTGATTGTTCTTATCACAATTTTTAAAAACTATATGATTCACCAGTTCTAGTCCTTGATATTTATACCAGAGAAATAAAGACTTATATTCACCAAAAAGAAATCTGTACATAAATATTTACAGCAGCTTTATTTGTAATAGCCCCAAACTAAAAACAATCCAGATGTCACTCAATGGACAAGTGATTAAACAAACTGTGGTACCACCATACCATGAAAATTCAGCAATAAAAAGGAACAGACTATTGGTACATGCAACAATCTGGATGCTTGCCAGAGAACTATGCAGAGTGGGAAAAAAAACAATACCAAAGGTTTCGTACTGTTTAATTTCATTTATGTAGCATTCTTGAAATGACAAAATTATAGAAATAGAGAATAATCCAGTGGTTACCAGACACTAAAGAGAGGTTGAGGGCGAGGAGGAAGTTGGTATGGCTATAAAAGGGCAACATAACTGATCCTTGGGTGATGGAAAAGTTCTATGTCTTGACCATATCATTGTTAATATCCTGGCTATGATCTTATACTGTAGCTTTTTAAGATGTGCCATTGGGAGAATCTGGGTAAAAGGTATATGGGACCTCTCTGTTATTTCTTACAAATGTATGTGAATCTATAGTTATCTCAAAATCAAAGGTTAATTTTTTAAAAAAGAAGGAAATCCTATGTGAGGAAGTTA
>NW_012143856.1:10990393-10992250 GCF_000956105.1 Propithecus coquereli | reverse complement strand
GAGTGAGCAAAGAAGTAAGAAATTTAAAAGAAAAGTCAATAGGTATAAGAATAGAAACCTAAGTGTAAACATCTAAATAATAAGAATCACAGAAAGAGAGGAAAATTAAAAAAAGAGTAAATATATGAAGAAATAATAAACATAAGTGCCCCACATTTTTAAAAAATAATAAAACCAAGACTGAAATAGCCTAGTGAGTGCCAAAGACGAGAGAGAAAGAAAAATCCATACTACATTATACCAAAATTTAAGGCAAAGATAAAAAGAGAATTCTCCAAGCCAACAACAACCAAAAAAAGCACATCAAATCACAGGAATAAAAATCGAATTACTCTAAAGCAAAGGTGACTGCAAGACTACAGAAGTAGAATTTCCAAAGCACTGAAGGAAATGAACTTAGATTTAGAACTTTATATCCAGCCCAAATATCAGTCAAATCTAAGGGCTTGATAAATATATTTACAGACATATAAGGGCTCAGAAGATTTGTTGTGCAAAGACTTATGTTGAAAACAGCATGGGGGTAAAATTCTTAAAGAGAGGAACAAAAAAATACGAGAGATGCTGCAAGCAATATATGAATAAAAGAGATCTAATACCTAGGTATAATTGGTTGCTATCTGAGAGAGAGAAAGCTATTACCAAAGTAACAGAGGAAACATATTCCTAGCAACCCCTAATTAAAATTTTAGATACAGTCAGTATGTTGAAGGTTGAGTTCTCACAAAGAATGTGAGAACATTTCTCAAAGTGTAGTCCACCGAGCTAGAGTGTCGACTTTTCATCAGTTCTTAACAAGAGAAAGATCTTGCACCAGAATTTATAACAACCATGTCACTAAGCACACTGCTTAGTTCAGTTGACATGATTTTCATGTAAAGACTTTCTCAATGAAGGGAGCAAGGCTTTAATGTATTAATACATTCTGGAATAAGGTGCTTACCTCATTGTGGATCAATAACAAACAATTCCTGGATCAGCATTTTAAGAAGATGCAGTGGCATTTTAAAGGGAGAAGGGAAGTGAAGTGGGTAAAACGAAATAGAACAGAAAAAAACAGAAATAATAAACTATTGAAAACTGGTCAAAATGCATGAATAATTAGCATAAATTAATATAAACTAAACTTTTAAAGACAAAATTCACCAAATTATGCATACTAAAACACAAAGGTTTAAAAAAAAAAAAACCCACAAATGTTAACGGTAAAAGAATAGAAAATGAAATATCAAGCAAATACAACCAAAAGAAAGTTGTTGTAGTTACACTAATAACATATAAAATTAATATTAAAGTGTATTGTTAGAGGTAGATAATTCAGTTCACTACCTAACTCAGTTCTAAAAAAGATAAAGGAATTTTAAATACATAGCTAACTAGGCCAGGAGCAGTGGCTCACACCTATAATCCCAGCACTTTGGGAGGCCGAGGTGGGAGGATCATTTGAGATCAGAAGTTCCAGACTAGCCTGGGCAACAGCGAGACCCCGTCTCTACAAAATAAAAAAAAAAAAAAAAAAAAATAGACAGGAGTGGTGGCGCATGCCTGTAGTTCCAGCTTCTTGGGAGGCTGAGGCAGGATCTCTTGAGCCCAGGAGTTTGAGGTTGCAGTGAGCTATGACCACGCCACTGCATTCTAGCCTGGGCAACAGAGACCAACCCTGTGTCAGTAAAATCTATATATAGAGAGAGAGAGAGAAAGAGATACATACATATTGTTAGCTAATAAAATTGGCTAAAAATATATGAAGCAAATTTTGCTGGAACTGCAGGAACAGAGTAATAAATTCCCCCACTGTAGTGAGAGATTTCAGCAAACCTCTCTCATTTGACAATTCAAACAGAAAAAAAAAAAAAA
>NW_012143856.1:10977426-10978178 GCF_000956105.1 Propithecus coquereli | reverse complement strand
TTCCTAGGCACCACTTTTTTTTAATGATGAATGGTATTATAGTAGCTAGTCTTCAAAGATACTGAAATGTATCTTCTGCTACTGGTGCCTTCATGCAGTCTGCTTCCCCATTGATTTGGGGCTACTTTTGTATCAAAGATTTAATATCCTCATATGTTTTGATAGCTTTTCCTCTTTTCCTATTATGTAAAAGAAGTTGTATGTGATAGAGATTATCTGATCCTTATTTTTTAAAGATAGCATTTTCTACTTTTGAGGAGCTCCAATTATTAGACTCTTTTCTTATAATTAAACTAAATTTTGACACTCTATAACAAATTGCTAGTCCTAGTTCTGTCTCTAGAGGTAGAAATATTAATAATAAGTTCCAAATGAAAACTCTCCAAATATTTTGGTGTAGCTATTACACCTCTACCCATATCCAAAAATATTTTTTTCTTTTTTGAGCCCAAGTAACTACGGTTCCTTCAACTAATTTTCCTAAAAGCCAGGAATGCATGCCCTCATCACCCTCCACTGGACACACTCCTGTTTTTTACTGTATCAAAATTTGTGGATAAAATTATAAAAGGAAATCATCTAAAAGATAGAATTGGCATAAAAGATGCGGTCAAATAATAGATTATTGTAATTGCTCCTCTGTTTTCTTTTTAGTACCTTCAACATTTTCCACAAAATATTAATAATATAAACATTTTCAAGAAAAATTGATGATAAGGAAAAATAAATTATCAAAAGGGAATATTATTATC
>NW_012143856.1:10974098-10977376 GCF_000956105.1 Propithecus coquereli | reverse complement strand
GGAAAAATTAACAAAATAAGCAAACTTTGACAAAATGAATCACAAGAAGAGATAATACACAAATGATTTTATAAATAAAAAACATAAAATTACTATAGAAAAATTAGGAGTTAGAATGATAAAAAAGACTTCTGCTTCCAAACAAAACAAAATGGAGAATCAAGGACCAGATTGAGGCTCCTACCAGAAGCAACTAAAAAATAAAAAAAGCCAAAGTATATGAAACAGTAGTTTTCAGATATTGGTCATTCAGGCAATAATTGACAGTAATGCCTGAGAAATGTGAAGTTCCACAATTACCTTCACCTCCTTTTCTAGAGAGAGATTAGTAAGGTTTTGTAGGATCGGTCTCTAGCACATTGCTACTGGGAATATAAATTAGTGCAACTACTTCGGAAAAAAATTTAGCATTATCTACTGTAGTTGGAGACATACATAGCCTGTAGCCTAGCAATTCCACTTCTAGGTATATATCAAGAGAAAACCTGCACAAGATTGTTCACACCAACGTTGTTCACAATAGCAAGAACATGGAAATATCACAAATTTCCAACTACAGGAGAATGGATGAATAAACCACGGTATATATCCACAGCAGTCAAAACTAAACTGTACAGGGACATGCTGCCATATGGATGACTCCTAGCAATATGATATTAACATGAAAAAGGAAATTTCCTAAACAATACTTCCAACATGATGCTCTTTTTGTAAAGGTGAAAAAATAGGTAAAATAAAAGCTGCATGGGAATAAATAAAGATATAATTGATCTATATAAAAAAGGAAGCAGCTTCCACTCTTCAGGAAGGTAAAGTAGATATACTTTTTCCTATTCTACTCACTAAGTATACAACTAAAAACCTGGATGTAATATATAAAACAAACATCAGACAACTCTGAAAGGGAGAGAGACTAAAGCAGACTGACTAGGGATGCTGGGACCCAAGGAATGACATAGTAGTGGGTACCTTTTTTCTTTTTTTAGCTTGTATATACCAAACATAAAACTGAAAAGGCCAGCAACATAGAAACACCAATGGGCACAAAGAAATAAACATCCTAACAAAGCCTACTCTCCCTAGCCAAAAACAAGAAAGAGACAGAATAATTCGCTTCTTTTCTCTTGATGCTTTTAGGATCCTTTCCTTATCCTTGACTTTTGAGAGTTTATTATATGCCATAAGGTTATCTTATTTGGGTTGAATCTGCTTGGTGTTGTATGACCTCCTTATTCCTGGATTTGCATATCTTTCTTTAGATTATGAAAGTTCTCTGTTATTATTTCTATGAATAAACTTTCTACCCTGATCTCTCTGTACATCCTCTTTAATGCCAACAACTCTTTGATTTGCCTTTTTGAGGCTATTTTCTTGTTCTTGTAGGCATGCTTCATTCTTTTTTATTCATTTTTCTTATTTCTTCTCTGTGTATTTTCATATAATCTATCTTAAAGCTCACTAATTTTCCTGCTGATCAATTCTGCTGTTGAGAGACTCTGATATTTTTTCAGTTTGTCAATTGAATTTTTCTCCTCCAGAATTTCTGCTTAATTTTGTTTTATTATTTCAATCTCTTTGTTAAATTTCTCTCATAGAATTCCGAATACCTTCTCTGTGTTATCTTTAAGTTCATTGAGCTTCCTCAATGAAAGCTATTTAGCTATTTTGAATTCCCTGTCTGAAAGGTCATATATCTCCATCACTCCTGCATTGGTCACTTGTGCCTTTAGTCTGTTTCATGAAGTTGTGTTTTTCTGGATGTTCTTGATGTGTGTGGACATTCATTGATGTCTACGCATTGAGGAGTTAGATATTTATTCCAATCTTTGCAGTCTGGGCTTGTTTGCACCCATCCCTCTTGAGAAGCTCTCCACATAGTCAAATGGGATTGAGTGTTGTGATCTAAGCCTGTGGTCACTGCAGCCATATCTTCACTAGGGGCCACCCTAAGCCCATGAATGCTGCAACTTTTGCCAATTCCTAGATACACCACCTTAGGGTTTGATAAGATAAGGGAGAATTCCCTGGGTTACCATGCAAAGTCTCTAGTTCTGTTCCCTCTCTTTGCTCCAATCAGCAGAAGTCTTCCTCCATGCTGGCCTGCCTGGATCTGGAGGAGAGGTGATGCCAGCACTCCCATGGCCACCACACCTGGCACTGTGCTGAACTGTACCTAGAGCCTTCCAGACCAGCACAGTATTTGGTCTCTCCCAAGGCCTGTGATAAACTACATAGCTCCCACTGATGTTTATTCAAGGCCCGAGGGCTCTTTAGTCAGCAGGTGGTGAATCCTGCAAGGGCCGAGTCCTTTCTTCAAGGCAGCAGGTTCTCTTCTGGCTCAGGCTGAGTCTAGAAATGCCTTCCAGTAGCTAAAGCCTGGAATCAGTGACTGCATGAATCTGCTTAGTGCTTTATTTTACTATGGCTGAGCTGGTACCCAAGTTGCAAGAAAAGTCCTCTGTACTCTTCCCTTTTCTTTCCTCAAGTGGAAGGGGTCTCTCCTGGAGCTACACTGCCTGGAGTTGGGGAGGGGGTGACTCAGGCACTCCTTTGGCCACCACAGCTGTTGTCCTACTGGGTCACATGCTGCCCAAGTCCACTGCCTCCAAGATCAGTGCAGCACCAAGGACTGCAGTCCTTGTGGCCTGACTGCCATTTGAATTTATTCCAGGCCCCAGGGCACTTTAATCAGCCAGTGGTAGAGCCAGTTGGGACTCAGGTTCCTACCATCTGGGTTGAGGATTTGCTTCTGTCCCAGGGCTGGTCTAAATGCTCCCTCCATGGGTGCTGTCAGAATTCTGCCCTGTGTCTTGTTCTGCTGTGGCAGGGCAACACTGAGTTCTAATGCAAAGTCCCACAATACTTTGCTCTCCCCTCCACACCCTCCACACCCGCAAGCACACAAAATCTCTCTCTGCACTGCTCTGCTGGGGGTTGGGGGTTGGGGGTGGGGTGGCATTGGCAGTGCAAGACTATCTTCCTTCCCTCTTCAAGGCTTCTTTCCCTAATATTATGTTAAAACCAGGTGCTGTGATCACTCACCTGATTTTTTGGTTCTTATGAAGGTGCTTTCTCACGTGGATAGTTGTCCGATTTTATGTTTCTACAGAGAGACGATCACTGGAATGTTTTGTTAGGCTATCTTGCTCCTCCCCCTCCCATACAATGAAATATTATTCAGCCTTAAAAAAGAAGGAAATCCTATGTGAGGAAGTTATGTTAAGTGAAATAAACCAGTCATGGAAGGATATATACTACATTATACCACTTATATGAGG
>NW_012143856.1:10971322-10972788 GCF_000956105.1 Propithecus coquereli | reverse complement strand
AAGGCGGCAGAGCTGTACAATGTAGTGAATTTACTGCATGGAAGACAACACACAGGAAAGCCTTCTGACTAGGAATGTGTGTGTTGAACTCTGCAGGAGCTAAGAAGAAATCTTCATTGGATTAAGCCACTGTGATTTGGGTATTTATTTATTACTATAGCATAATCTAGCCTGCCCTAGCTAATACAGATGCTAAAAGAGATCCCCAAAAAAGATAAAAACTCACAATAGTGAAGACTAGAACTGTTAATTAATTGCCAAAATCTAGAGGAAATGGCCACTATTTGCAAAGCCCTTAGAATTGGATTGAGAAATATAATTGGTGACCCATGAATGTGTTGGCACTGGGTTGCAGCAAACCTGATGGCTGAAAAGAAGGTAGAAAGATGCTTTGTCCCTCCCCACTGTCTGCCCTGGCTCAGAAATGCAAAGACACTGCCAATCAAAAAATAGAGCAGCCATTCCTCTACTCCTGCAGTGCTGCTTTCAAAACTGCTTTTAACACGTTCTGTTCCCTCCTTCTCCACATCTATCCCATCCTTACCAGATTTTTTTAAGTAATAAAATTTGAAACCCCCATTTGTAAACACAAGTCTTTCACCCTTCCTTATAACTCTGTTCTGAATATGGTACCTATTGTTCTGTTCATATTTTATGCTTTTACCACAATGTATATTTGTCCCAAAATAATATATAATAGTGTGAGGTGTATTAAAAGATTTAACTAAACATGAGCTACATCAGCCAGCATTCTCCAAAGGAACAGAACCAATAGGAAATAGATAGATGATAGATAGATATGGAGATTTATTGTAGAAATTGCCTCATGCAATTATGAAAACCAAAAGTCGTTAAGTGTCAAGTCACGAATAAATGTAGAAAACATAGTGTCAAATGAAAAATTAATTTGCAAAAGAATTCATAGCATAGGCTTACGTGATGGCTAATTTTGTATGTCCACCTGATTGGACTAAGGGATGTCCAGATAGCTGAAAAAAACCATTATATCTGGGTGTGTTCATGAGAGTGTTTCTGGAAGAGATCATCATTTGAATTGGTGAACTGAGTAAAGCAGATGAAACAGACAATGCTCCCCAATGTGGGTGGGCCTCATACAATCCATTGAGGACCTGAATAAAACAAAAAGGCAGAGGACACTTTCTCTGAGCTGAGACATCCATCTTCTCCATCCCTCAAACATCAGTGCTCCTGGTTCTGTCTTTTAGACTCAGACTGGGTCATACACCATCAGCCCCTCAATTCTTACGCCTTTGGAATCAGACTGAATTACACTGATGGTTTTTCTGTTTCTCCATCTTGAAAACAGTATATCATGGGACTTCTCATCCTCCATAATCATGTGAGCAGTTCCCCTAATAACTTTCCTCTTATATATCTTTATATATTCTATTGGTTCTATTTCTCTGGAGAACCCTGACAAATACAAATGTATATTTTATAAGATG
>NW_012143856.1:10965357-10967161 GCF_000956105.1 Propithecus coquereli | reverse complement strand
TAATCGCCTTTACAGCAGCATGTAGGGATTCTTCTATGAGAGAAGTCCTCACTCAAAATGGCTGAGCAAAATAAAGGTTTGGAGAGGTGGAGTATATTAATTCACATTACTGAAATTATCAACTTGTAGGCTTGGTTTCAGACACAGCTAAGTTAGAAGTTTCAAAAACTTTCGCAGTAACCCAGTTCTCTCGATTCCTCCTCTGTAATGCTATTAATACATTCTAGACAGGCTCCACCATTGCTACCCTCAGGTGGCAGAGGTCTACAACAGCTTTAGCTACAACATCTTTCCTCATTCAAATCTCTCAGAAGAGAGAAAGACACCTGCCCTTCTTGGTCAGCCCTACCCAGGACCAGGGATTCACTTTGACTGGCTCTAATTGAGCCCCATGTCTCTCCCTGCAGCCTAAAGCATCATAGGTAACCAGGGAGAGTTTATTCATGACTCAGACCTACTCCCAGGGGAGTTAGCCTTAGTCAAAGCACCTTGATTGACAGTAGACGAGGAAGATTCCCCAAAATGAGAGAAAGGATGGTGAGTAAGCAAAAGATAACCAGTATCTACTACATCTAACCTCCACTGTTTTCTACTGTTTCTAAAATGCTCAGCAGGATGATTGACTTCAGAATGGTCAAATGAGCCTACATCACGTCCGGGCAGGCTGCAGACCTTGTTTCTTCGCTCTTTCTCAGCAGCCTCTTCCCCGGCTCCCCACAGTGGGTGCTCTAACCTTTTTGCAGATGATTCTCCAAAAGCAAATACTTTCCTGAACCATAAGTCTCATTGAAAAGTTGCAATGTTAAGTTTAATGTAACAAAATAGCTTCTTGACATCTCACACCACCCAGGCTTTAAACAAAAAAACAAAAAAACTTCCATTTTAAAATCTAATGGCAATAAAGTGTGTATGAGCTAAGAGGGGCTGATGTAGGAGTCCTTTCTTGTGGAGACGCCCCCAACACAGCACCACTGACCTGACCTCAGATCCAGTGGTTCAAATGAATAACAAGTATCAAGATAAAGCCAACAGTGACATTTTTTAGATTCAGTAGACTCTTTGGAGTCTCAAGAGCAAAATCTCCTCCTAAAACAAGGCAGAGGCTGAATTTTTGTCTATTTATATTATCATTCTGTAATTGTCCCCCTTTTATCTTTCTGAATATCAAGGAAAAGAATTGTGGCAGGCATTCGTGTGGATTGGCCACTTTCGTTGCATCCAGTCTGCTGTCCTGCTTTGCACCTCATTTCGTCAGAAAGCCTTCCTTCCAAGTCTAATTCAGTTCCAGGAAGATGATAGGGTTACAGTCCCCCTCTCAAGTCACTATCTGTACACAGAGAATCCCTTTGTGATACTTCTGTAATTTTTATTTACTCAACACACCCAAGAGTAGAATTCATTGTGTAAGCGGAAATAAATGATACACGTATAAACTTAACACATGCATAGACTTTAATGACCTTTCTCTTTTCTTCCTATTTTGTTGGAATCCTTTCCTGGTATTTAGGGGGTGGTTTCTATTGCTTAAACATATGTGTGAGGAATTCTATCAAATGTCACTGGCCAAACCATTGTGCCTTGCCTCTTTACTTAATGCCTTCCACAATTACATAAATCCCAAACCCCATGATTCAGCACTGAGCCAAAAACATGCCACATCTACATGACACAGAAGAGCTTAACCTTGAAATGCATCGTACCAAATGGAACCCATTCCCTGCCAAAAGCTTTGCAGACATCTGTCACCACGTTTATCTCCCTTCAAGCAACAGCATCAGCAGCTCACAATGGTTTCTGACATTCC
>NW_012143856.1:10956661-10957253 GCF_000956105.1 Propithecus coquereli | reverse complement strand
TCTCATTGAAAAGTTGCAATGTTAAGTTTAATGTAAATGTTAATAAGAAACCTAAGATTAGATACAGTCCCATGTTTACTCAGGGAATGAAGAACAAAGCTCATTTGGTCCTGAATTAATCCAACAAGTATTATTTTGAATTCTATTCCCCCTAGGATGAAGGACTGGACAAGAGGATCTTAAATATGGTAACTTTAAAAGACTTTTTATATCAACAGGAAAAACAAATTTTCTTCTATACAGTTATCATTTTTAAATGTGTAATATAAAGAATACTAAGAATTAATGCATAACAAGAAATTTTTAAAACAATGGTTTATGCTATTAAACAAGTGGCTGAAACTAGCAAAAGAACATTATTCCTTCAGCTTGAAGTTCTTGGGTATATGGAGCTGCTGAGTTAGGAACCATAGTTGTGACTTTGCTTTTTTGATCCCAAAGATTAGCAACCTACGAAGCAGTCATAATCTTCCAAATTGTCATTCCAAATTGTCAATCTACTGTGTTTCATTAAAGTCTTCTTTTTTTTGAGACACAGTCTCAGTCTGTTGCCTGGGCTAGAGTGCCCTGGCGTCAGCCTGGCTCACAGCAA
>NW_012143856.1:10954769-10955776 GCF_000956105.1 Propithecus coquereli | reverse complement strand
TATATACAAGTAGGGTAAAAAATAGTTTTTGTAAATGAACATGTTTTCTAAACATTCTAGATTAAATATAAAAAGGAAGAAAATGACAAAAATTTGTATTTCACATAGTCTGGCATCTCAACATGGAGTTGGCTTTTTGTCTGCTGAGTTTTCAGTGACATGAGAATGGACTTTTCACCATTTCTAACCTTGCTAAAAGGTTAGAAAGATCATCCATACCAATACTTTTCTCCATATATTTTTTTCAGTTTGAACTAAATTCTTTTTATATCTGAAACTCAAGGGGAAAAGGTTGACTATGTTAAAATATCATAAAGATTCTTCGTTTCTATTGAATATGGAGTTTTTTTCTTGTTCTAATATTTCAAGAACTGAATGACTGTTGAACACAAGCTAAAATCTGTCATCCCTTACCCACAAAAACTCAAATGGAATCCTAAATAGTTTTATTGATGTTTGGCAATTATAGCTGGGCTATTTTATTGCTGGTATATTCTCCACATATTTCTTCTTAAAAAGGAAATAGTTTGAAAAAAATGTATCCAGTGACTCCCTGCTTTTCCTGCCAATTGTCTAATTGAGGATAACTATGCTCTATTACCTCCGTGCATAATGTGCCAAATTTGCAGACCAGTCAATAAAGAATTGGACGTTCCCCTATTGTGTGCGGTAGTGCTGGAGGGAGATGACTGACATTTGCTTTCAAGTTTCCCAAGAATGAGAAGGCTGGGTTTTTTCTCCCCACTATTCCACTATGTGTCAACATTAAGCAGACATACCCTGCGTATTTACAGGTAACTGCTCCAGCTAAGGGCTTTCTTTCTGCATTTTTGGCTCTTTGCCCTGCCAAATGACATCCCATCAACAGAATTTTTTTAAGCACCACCTTGAACTTTGTCTGGATTCTTACTGACTTGTTTGATATGGTTTTCTTTCTCTTTCTCTCTAATGTTTAAGATTTTTGTTTATGTTTTCTTTTTAAGACATTTCTCCAAAACCATTTTAAT
>NW_012143856.1:10881017-10952994 GCF_000956105.1 Propithecus coquereli | reverse complement strand
TTGCAGACATCTGTCACCACGTTTATCTCCCTTCAAGCAACAGCATCAGCAGCTCACAATGGTTTCTGACATTCCAGCTCTGGTCCAAGTCTCTCTCACTCCTTCTATAGGTCTTCCTCTACATTTACAGGACAGGTTTCCTCCTCAAGCCCAGGAAACCCTACCGTCTTTCCATTATAGGTTTCCCCAGTTCACCCTACAACAATTATTTTTCCACTGGTAACATATATGGAATTGATATGATTCTTTCAGGGCTATCTCTTGACTCAGTCTTCTCCACTAGTATCATACTGTTTTAATTAGTTTTACATTGTATGATTTTTTTAAGTAATATATCCACATGGTACTTTTTTTAAAAGTTCAAAAGGGTTTAGAGTGAAAATGACATTTCCTTCCCACACAAATCCTCATCCTTAACTCCCCCTTCCCCAGAGACAACTTTTAAAAACAGCTCGTATTGTTCTCCAAGACGTGCTTCTCTATTTATATAGAAAGACAGATACCCAATTTATTGAGAAATATCGACTCGGTGGAGTTTAAATTGACCTAGCTTTATCTTTTCAATCACTGCATTCATTTGAGCTCAGAAAGATCCCCTTTCTCCTCCTATATACCTTCTTAGGCAGATACTATAACTTTCTTGGCGCTTTCAGTGCCTTAATTTTACGTTCACCTTAATTTTATTTAAAACTTCCACCTAATAACATCCACTTTAAATTTTATCTCCTCTCATTTCCCCAGTGAAGACCTAGGATTTCCTCACAAGAATTAGAGTTAAGAAGAAGCTCATCTCAGGTGAAGAAGGAGTCTGGTTCCTTTTCTGGATCAAGCATTTCAGATTGAGAGCTGAGAGTAGGATGAATAGGAGAAGCAGAGACACTCTCATATCATTGATAACCTATGGGTGTTTGGGAGGTTCCTCTAGTCTTGTTCTGGCTCAGTCTAATTGCACCTGCTACTGGCAGCCCATCAGCTACTGCTGATGGGAGATCTCCCTGTAAGGGGATGATTTTCTCGGAATGGTGCTCAGCTTCACCATGGCTTTCTCTACTGTTGAGAGGGACCTCAGAAAGTAGCAGCTGTATCTACCCTCATCCTCACTAAAAGACTAGGGCCTGTCATGAGCTGAATTGTGTCCTCCTAAAATTCACATATTGAAGCCCTGAACCCCAGTATCTCAGAATGTCTCTGTATTTGGTGATAAGACTTTTAAGGAGGTGATTAAGTCAAAATGAAACTGTTAGGATGGGCCTCAATCCAATCTGACTGGTGTCCTTTTAAAACATAAAATTTGGGGCTGGACACAGTGGCTCTTGCCTGTAATCCCAGCACTGTGGGAGGCTGAGGAAGGAGGATCACTTGAAGCCAGGAGTTAGAGACCAGCCTGAGCAACATAACAAGACCCCATCTATACAAAAAATTAAATTAGCTGGGCGTGGTGGCGCACACATGTAGTCCCAGCTGTTTGGGAGGCTAAGGCAGGAAAATCACTTGAGCCCAGGAGTTTGAAGTTGCAGTGAGCTATGATGCTGTCACTGTACTGTAGCCTAGGCAACAGAGCAAGAGCCTGTCTCAAAAACAAAAAATAAACACACAAAAAAAGCTGAAATTTGAAATTTGGACACGCTAAGAGACATGAGGGCTGTGTACACAGGAAAAACCATGTAAGGACATAGCAAGAAGTTGGCCACTGGCAAGCCAAGGAGAGATACCTCAGAAGAAATCAACCCTGCTGACACCTTGATCTTGGACTTCTAGCTCCATTACTGTGAGAAAATAAATTTCTGTTGTTTAAGCCACCCAGACTGTGGTAGTTTGTCATGGCAACCCTACCAAAGTAATACATTCCCCAACTCCTATACACTCACTTTGACCAGAGGATGCCTGTACTCTCAACTCTCTCCCTTATGCCCTTTTAGATGTAGACCAAGAACCCTATAAATTAATCTTCCATTTTTCCAAAAGACATAGGGAGCTGCACATGGAGCTGCCCCATTCCTGTTCCCATACAAACTATCCCCCATCCCTTCTGACCTCTCTGCAGTGGATGACCCCTGCAGGCCTCCTGCTCACAGAAATCTCCAGATAAAAAGTAGTCCCTAGGTTCAGATTGCCTCTAATCCCAGGAGCACCTCTCAAGCTCTCCCAAAAGTAAACTCCAGTCCAACGGTATTACCACAGCGAGCCTCCAGATGGAAATGCGCCTAGCCAGGCAAGGAAATGTCACCCCCCTCCCCTTCTTACAGGAGATCCCATCCCTGTGAGCAAGTCTTCCGGAGCCCCTTCACTGTGTCTTGGAAGACAGAACCTTGATCATTGGACTTATTCCCTAATCTTTTTATATAAGCAGGTGGCGGCAGAGGTGATGGTTGGGCTGACAACGCCAGTTTGGCACCTCTTGACAAACCCAAAGGGAAGTGTCTGACCTTAATTTTTGGCAGCTCCTTTAGCACATGGGGACTGAACACCTGTTTGTTCTCAACTTCGAGCCTTATTCACCAATTCAGGAGCAATAGGAAAAGTCCAATTTCACATACATGTATACAATTACGATTTTTTGCTCAGGAAAAAGATATAGTTTGGTTTGACTATCACTGATCTGGTCTTCAATATCAGACCCTACCTTCTAGGTAGTGGAACACAAATCAACTTTTAGTTCTATCTGGCTTGAAACTTTGTCCAATCCCTTAAATTAAATTGTACCTTCAGGTAATTCTCAATCTCTTGGGATAACTGCTCAGTCTTTTGCTACAATTAACAATGTTCAATGCCTATCAGTGTTCGTGTTGTTTCGTACGCACATGTATCAGCGGAATCCCATTCCCTGCCAAAAGCTTTGCAGACATCTGTCACCACGTTTATCTCCCTTCAAGCAACAGCATCAGCAGCTCACAATGGTTTCTGACATTCCAGCTCTGGTCCAAGTCTCTCCCACTCCTTCTACAGGTCTTCCTTTAAATTTCCATATATTCCTAGAATTGGAATTTCTGTGTCAAATACCATTTAATAAACTCAATAAATGTTGAGAAATATATTTACAAATAAATATTTAACAGCTTGTCAGGCACAGTGCAGAGATAAATCAATGAACAAAACAGAAAAGTAAATTTCTGCCTTTGTGGAACCTATGACAAAAACACAATAAACTCGTCACATAGCATGTTAGAAGATGATAACAGCTATAGCCATAAATGCGAAGAGTAAGAGGGAATGAAATCAGAGGTCACAATTTTAAATCGAGTTGCCAGGGAAGGCCTCATTGAGAAGGCAACATTTCCACAAACACCTAAAGAGGGTGCGGGATGTGTCCCTGCAGATAACTAGGGAGTACTGTTCCAGGCAGAGGGAACATCCAATGCAAAGAAAGATTCTAAGATGAAAGGATCGCTGACATAGTCAAGAAAAAGCAAGGGGGCCAGTGTGGCTGGAGCAGAGGGAGCAAGAGGAACAGAAACAGAGAAAAGATCAAATTGGTGCTGGGGGCAGGTTACAAAGGGCCTTGTTGCCCATTGTGGGAATTTTGGCTTCTGCTCTCAGTAAGATGGGAAGCCAGTAGAGGGATTTGAGCAAGGCATGTAACTTGATCTAACTTTTGTTTTAAAACACTTTTCTCTGTGTGTTGAGAATAGACTTGGGGGGCAAGGGTGGAAGCAGGGAGACAGGAGAGGAAACCAATGCAGCAATCCAGGTGAGAGATGTGGTGGCTCGGGCCTGGATGGCAGTGGAGGACGTCAAAATGTGGTCAGAGTCCAGCTATACCGTATTTTGAACGTGTGTGATAGAGATTGCCCAACTGACCTCCAAAGAGATTGCACCAGTTTATCCTCCCATCAGCAGAGGAGGCTTCCTGTCACCCATACGCTGGCCGATGCAGCACCCTACCCAACTCCTGAGGCTTTGCCACACCAGTAGGTAAAAAAGCAGCACCTCATTTTTTAACCTAATTTGTACTTTTCCCTTTGTGAGTGAGGATAAATATTTTTCACATGTTTGTAAACTATTTGTATTTGTTTTTACCTGTTCATGTCCTTTGTCCACTTTTCTAGTGGATTGGGGATCTTAAAAATTGATTTGTAAGAACTTTTTATATATTATATTAAGAAAATGAGTTTTTGTTTTATCTATCACCTTTCTCAGTTTGTCATTTCCCCTTGACTTTTTCTATGATATTTTTCTCCAGGTATACATTTTAATCTTTATATACTTAAAATTATTGATCTTTTCTTTTAGAATAATTTCTTTAGACAAGTATTTCTTATCCACCTATATTTCCTTTCCCGAAGTCTTTTCAGAGTACAGAGTGGTCCTCTAAGTTTCCAAAAGAAAAATCCCTGTGGTCAAAATGTCCACAAATAGCCATAACCCTATCCCCTTCCTAAAGACTTACAATGCACATGAGTATATTTTTTAGAATCTCTCAGTAAAGAAACGTTTTTCCCAAACTTAATGAACCACAAACCACTGCTATCACCCCACTGCTGTTTTATTTCCTATTAAATACCATGGAACAGGTAATACTTAGAACATGGTTTGGAAAATGCTGCATTAAATATTCTAAAATCTATCCCAGGGTCAATCCAGCCAAGAGCTGTGTTCCAGATTACGATCTTTTGCCTGCTCTCTCCCTCCACGTGGCCCTGCCCCACCCACCCAGACCCGTCCCTGGCAAAGGTGCTGGGCACATGCATTGTGGACCAAATTTATTCTTGATTGCATCTGACCTTTCAAACTCATTTCCCTTCTGCCCTGCTCTCTTCATCCACTTAGTTTTTGAATTCTATTTATCTCATTATTTTGAATTTATATATGCATATATTTGAGACCCTCTTTTAAACTCTTTCTGGAACAAGTCAGAGAGTAAGTAAATATCAAGAAAGAAATTCCTTCTGTGTACCAGGAATACTGGGCTGGCATGTAAAGTGCTGAGGACGTGAAGGTAAATCCCTTGAGAGGGAGGAGCCTGACAAAGTGAGGCTCAAGGTCCGAGAAAGTGAGCAGGGAAGGAAAGTAGGAACCCCTAGCAGCGCACCAAGGCCCAGGAGTCACATAGTTCCCAACAGCGATTGCCCCTCCTGTCCTCATCTGTCACAAGGTGGGCGGGGCCCACCAGAAGGCATGCTGAGACCTCAGCTGTGGATCAGTAGAGAATGGGAGAAAACTGGCATCAGAGGGGATCAGGGCTAAGGGAAGGGACCCAAATTAGGAATTTTGGTGCCACATGACCTGGGTTTGGATCCTGATTTTGCCACTGACCAGCTGTGTGACCAGTCATCTCTCTGAGCCTCAGTTTCTTCATTCTTCACAAACAGTTAACAACACAGGACTTAATGAGTTAGCATGCATCAAGTGCCTAGAGCGGCACCTGGCATAAAGGAACCACTGAGAACGCAGCAAGAAGCGGTTTAGGCTCAGGACAAAGCAAATGCAAAGCAGGAGAAGTGAAGAATGAAAATACCTCCATGTTTTGTTTTTTGATTTGTTTCTTTGTTGTTTATTTTGGAATGATCCACAAGTTGGGAGAGAGGTCCTAAGCACGACAGGGTACAACCAATCCAGAATAATCATTTCAATTCAGCTAGAAACATGTGAGCAAAAGAGCAAAAATGAAACTTAAACATTAACTCAGTATCGGGCAGCTGCTTTCCCAGATGACACCTTTTTGCAAATTAGAGGGTGGAGTGGGAGGGAAGGCCCCTTCCCCAAGACACTTCCAAGCCATTCACCAGGAAATCATTGTAATAACTATACAGAGGTGCAACAGCTCGGACGGGAATGGAGCTCCCAGTGCTGCGCAGTGCGCATTCTGCACCACCGCACACACAGGCTCTGGCTCTGGCTGAAGGTTCGTTTTCCTGTCTTTATGCAATAGGTTACACACTCTCTATTATGAAATGTTTTAAACAAAAAAGAGGAGAATGGTATAAGCCATGTTAATCTTTCCTCCTATTGTGGTAGGCTGGAAAATTTTAATCTTTATCAGCTTTTAAAATAAATTTTCAAAAATTCATTTCATACGAGATGTGACTACTTCGAAATACAGTTTTGAAAAAAAAAATTTTTAGGTCAAAAAGTTCAAGTGTTTAAAAGTAAAGAATGTTGAATATGATCCAATGTTGGGAAAGCTGTATTAATAACTACATTTTGAAATTACCTTCTGGAGCCGTTTAACAAAGCCTGAAAGGCTTTGAAAACATTTCTGCAACAATTGAGGTCCACAGAAATATACGACAGGACTTGGAGTAGTTTGGCTGAAACAAACATAAACTAAACTTCTAGTTTGAGTAGAGCGTTTTTTTCCCTCAAATTATTTTCCTTTCATCACAAAATAGAAAACCTCTTTGTTTCTTGCATCCAGCTGCGCACCCATAGGCATTCATTCTGGTTTGGTCTTGGCTCAATGCAGAGGAACACAGTGGACCTGTTTCAAGTCGACACTGCCGAGTCGTCATGAATTCATCACTACGCTGTCACAAACGTCCTCCTACAGTGCCTTTCATTGCCTAGTGGTACCAAAAGAAAAGAGCCAGTATTGTTTATGAAATGGCTGTGAAACAGATATTTGATTCTTTTTTTCCCCTCCAAATCTGTTATAAGCAACGGAAGCAAAGGAAGAAGGAAGAAAAAAAAGAAGGGCAGTCGCTTCAGTGGTGTCAAACAGAGCAAGAAGGAGAGGAGACAGAACAGAGGGAAAGAGTTGAAAGAGAAAAGAAGAAAGGTGGAGGGGAAGAAAGAAAGGAAAGGGAGGGGGGAAATCTTAGTTCTCCATCCGTAAACCTGAAATATAAACAGACTCTAATTTGGAGAAAGATTTTTTTTTTCTTTACTTGTTTACCTTAAATGACAAATGTTTACATCTTGGCAAGCGGTGATCCCTGTTTTTACTGTAGAATAAGTCCTTTAAGACTTTCTTTCCCAAAGTTGGGCTGTTTAGATTTTTAGCAGAACCTCTGGGTAACCAAAATAGGAGATAAGTTTGAAACCATCTTGGAAAAACCAGAACATCTCTCCACGTTACTCCACTCCCAGGGCCTGGATGAGGATGAGCAAGCTAAGCACCTGTGAGGCCAAACCGAAGGAGGCACTCGCTCCGCAGCGCCAGTGAATCCCCACAAACCTGCAGTGGGCGCCTCCTCGAATTCAGCACCCCGGTGCCTCACTTGCCTCACCCTGGTCCCAGCATGGCCACCAGTTCCCACGACAAGTCCTGGCAGGAATCCTCGTGCTCTTTCTCTCACTTCCAGCTAAAAACCAGTTGTGGTTCCTTTCCCTTCTGAGCCTCCACCCAGCTCCCGACTCGGTCCCACATTATCCCAAGACTTGTTCTCACCTCCCACAGCCAAGCCTCCTCTGTCCTCAGGAATCGGTTGCTGTGTTTTAAACAGGCCATCAAGAATTTTAGAGGTTAATAAGGAGTTCCCAGGCCTCGTGTCAAGGGAAAAAAAATCAAAGAAATTTTCATTACCCTACGAAACGATGAAACCACATTTAGTGACACCGCGCCTTATAAACAAACCATCCAAAGTACTATCCAAAAAAGATGTTTGTCTAAGGATGAGACACAAAGCCTAACAAGATGGGTTTTCTACTTAGTTATTGATTAGATTATTATCAGTTCAGATCCTGACAAAGGTTTGCTAGAGGAAGTTGTGATGTCATAGAGGCACCTGCTGGGGGCTCCAGTCACCCCGAGCCATCCCTTCTCCCACTCGCCCTTCTTCCTTCCCTGCAGACAACTGCTCAATGCCAGGCCTCCCTTACGGAGAGACGTGTGTCATCTCCCTCAGGTGTGGCAAAAAACACGGCTTCTGTGGGAGGTGGCAAAACGACTCCAGGAGGACAAAATATTTTATGTCAAAGCAACAAGGTTCCAGTGAAGATCTGCAGGCCTCAGCGGCAGGTAGGCAGGACTGTTTCTTGGTCTGAGGGTCTTTCTTCTTCAGCCCCCAGCAAATCACCACCGTAAGCTGTCAGCGCTTTCTCCACATCCTCCAGAAGCAGCCTCTGGATCCTAAACACAATTCTTCATTTGATTCTTTTGATGACAGAGCAACAGCAAAATGCTGTGGCAATCAAAACTGCCTGAAAACAGATTAGCTGTTCAGTTTTAATTGAGTTAATCAAAGAACCGTCAGCACAGATGCTGTCCGTGGTTCTTTTCATACAGATGAAATCTTGACATCATGTCCTTGAGATTTCTGTCCCTCCCCTGAGAGTCCCTCTCCCACACAGGACTCTGGGATATCCACAGGAGTGGCTTCCACACATGGTGAGGATGAGGACAGGAATGAAGATGTGCCAGACACTTACACAGTCTCATTTAATTTTCCAAAGAGTCCTGCCGGACACATCCCAATGTCACCATTTTGCAAATGAAACTGAGGTTCAGAGAAGTTCCATGGTCACTCGGTTAGGAAAAGGTGGAATTAGATTTGGAGCCTACGTCTAATAATATTGGACTCCACTCTTTACCCACGCTCATGCTTCCTCACTGCTTCCTCCCACGATGAAACGTGACCAATTCTCCTCTCAAGAGCACACGCGCTTGGTTGGCAGCTTGGTTTGTTTATAAGAGCCAGGTCTTGGCCTTTCTTTTCTGAGCTTGAATCATAGGAAGCTAATGCTGAAGGGATTTTCTGAGGCTGCCTTGTGCAATCCTTTAAATTATGATGACAAAACTAAGGTACAGTAGATTAAACAACTGTGCCACTGGTGAGCCACTGAGTCAGTGCTGGCGCCTCACGGTGCTCACAAGATTGTGCGAGAAAAGCCTCCTGTCCTAGAAGCGGGGAACTGGCTTTCTCAAGACCCCGGTTTTTCTGGGACACACAGTAAGTGTGGAGTTCTGGAGTGACAGAGGAAGCGCCCCCACATGGTCAGCATGTTTGCCTCCAGGACTCACTGTTTCTTTTCAGCAGAGCAATTCTAGTCGTCAAAACCCATAGAGAAAGAAGATATTAGAGTGAATGGAAACAGATTCTCCAGCACTTTTTCCCCGTCAATTCTTCCATCTTCTTCCAGGTCTTCTTGGTTCTCTCATCCTGGAGCTCTCACAGCACTCCCAGCAGCAGTACTAGATTTAAACTACTCTTCAAATCACCACCGCCACCACTGCCCCTCAACTCCTTGTTCCCTACTTTCCAACATGGCCCCTTGGCCAGAGTCAACCCAGTCTATATAAACCTCACACACGCTCTACAGGTGACTGGCCTGCTCCCAGTTCTGGCCAGATAGTCAAGCCACAGCTCCTGCCTCCTCCCCCTCACCCCTTCCCTCCTCTAAGTGGGAGCCGCAATT
This sequence comes from Propithecus coquereli, assembly GCF_000956105.1. Lineage (NCBI taxonomy): Eukaryota > Metazoa > Chordata > Mammalia > Primates > Indriidae > Propithecus > Propithecus coquereli. The sequence goes on along the minus strand of NW_012143856.1, from coordinate 10,943,700 downwards.
GGAAACGTCTTCAGGAGCTAGGAAGGTAAGAGAAATGTGTTAAGTTCCAGTGTGCAATGATACAGAGTGGTGGGGAGTGTATCAAACCAGAAAGCCCATTCCCTACCACAGAAACTCCTATTTTTTTTAAATGGAAAGCATTTTGCTGACCAGATAGAATAGTTCTGCAGCTTGGATTCAGTGGGCTCTGGTTTTTAATCTTTTCAGGTCCCTACTCTAATCTTCATTATTTTCTTCAAATCCTTTCTTAAAGTCAAGTTTATATTTCCCTAGTATTTTCTTTACTAGTCACCACTCCTTTACATCTCCTTAATTGTATATACAATTTGTGCCGTTTTATCTGGCTTTCGTATTTCATGTAACGAGGGCAAGAATGGTTTATCTGTGTTTTATATCTCAACTTTACATCAGCCCCTGCTTCACATTTAGTTTACTGGAACTTCCTACGATATAGAGTGTATAGTTTACAAGTCTTATAAAAGAACCCTTATTTGGTGCAAGTTTTATTCCTAAGTGTTTGCATTTGTATCATTGGCATCTTCAGAAACTGTTAACAATGGGGCAGAAGTTAATCTTCTGCATCTCCACAGTCCAAAGAAAAGGGAAACATTCTGTTGTTAATTTGCACAAATACAAATAAACCATATGGCTTTCTGAATGACTGAGTCACTGAGACACCCAGCCAACGCCGCCTCAACCATTTCTCACTTGTCTCCCAGAAAGCTGCCATCACAGGAAGTGAACTTTAACGACTTGTCATTCTGTCTTCTGCTGCCCTCTACTGGAAAAAAGAAATATAGCAGACAGTGTGGTCCAGAATCCAGGCCCTGAGACCAAACTCCAAAAGATGGTTAAGTCACATAGAAAAATCGTTCCTACCTCTGTGGTTGTAGTGTTGGAGTGATATAATAAAACCATGACAAATTACAGAAGAATAGAGCCTAGGTTTTCTATTATGGAAAGACAAGTTTCTGTTAAAGTAAAATAGGCAAGAGTCAATGATTCATTTGTGGGATATTTTAAAAGTGAGGCTGGGAGGAAGCCAGGGTGTGATCTTTACACAAAGCAACAAAAATGTCATTTTTTAAAAATAACTTTTATTGATGCTTTTTCTACGCCATAAAAGCACATAAACTTCATTTTACAAGTTTTTCTTTATTACATAAGCATGTGTCCATCTTAGGAAGTACAGATAAGGGACAAAATAAAAATTAAACCACCCTCAATTAAAGGAATACCACTGGCAATATTTCAAGTATATCATTCTAGACATTACTTAATGCATATGTAAACATACAATTTTGTTTCAACAAATATAGGACCACATTTTGCATCCTCTTCACCACCTGCTTCTTATGACAGTATTCTGAAGCTCTGAGAGGCTACCTGTTTTCTGAGGTCATTACTTACCTGTGTGTTTCAACCACTCAGAGTGGGGGCTCCAGAATGTGCCATTACAGGCAAAGTTACCTGCATCTCTCTTCTAGGGCCCTCTTTCATCTGACTCTTCCAGCCAACTAAACAAGTGAACAATCATAGCAATCATAGCATTCCCATATTGTAGTTAAAATAATTAATCTGGAAAATAAGCTAAACTAATGCAACTGTATTTATTATTCATCATGATGAGTTGTTTAATTTCTTAAGATCCACTACAGTACTGGATTTAAATTTTGTGGATATGGCATTCTATCCCTGATTTAGTAATTTTTTTAATTACATCTATATGGAATGGGTTTTTTCCGAAAAAATTATGAAAAATGTTTAACTATCTTGAGAGAAAATTTCAAATGTAATCAACCCGCAGTTATCTTAGAAATAAAACACGATCATCATTTCTCCAGGCATGTGTGTTTTGTCCCCATGTTATAAACCCAATAAGAAAAAGAACAGCATCCACTTAAGGAAAGGCCCTGATGGTAGGAATGAAAGACAGCATGACCAGATTTAATGTTAAAGCAAAGCTAAAAACTCCAGGATGGTACTTAAGTGAGCGTGATGGGAACGTATTGTTTCCTTATAATGATTTTAAATGGAAATTACAATTCAATCTCAAATAAAAGTAAATTGTAGACAGTGAGGCGAACAAATCTGTTTCACTCGAATTCATGGTGATTATCAAATTAGCAGCTACTCATTCACCACTAACCATTTTCACTCTTCTTGGTCTCCCTAACAGCCCTGAGCTGCAGCTTCACGGTGATTGCAATGGTGGCAGCTCATCAGGGCTGTATTTCAGCTGTGCTCTTATCATCCCTGTTTTTCCCTTTCTTGTTTGGCAAAAAAGAGCAATTGGGGATTGAGAACGAGTACCTGCACCTGTTTTAAAGGTGATGCAACACCAGGTAAAGCCCTAACGTCTGGCTCCAGGCTGCCCTCCTGCCCTGTCTCTGGGATTCTCCCCTTACCAGCTTCCCTCTAGCCACGCTGGTCGCCTTGCTGTTTCTCTATGCACCAAGCACACTCCTGCCTCAGGGCCTTTGGACCTGCTGTTCTCTCAGGTCCATTCCCACCTATCTCCACAATATTACTGCTCCACCTCATTAGGGTCTGAGTTCAAATGTCTCCTCTTCAGAGAGATTGGTCTTCCCCAATGAACCCTTTCTAAAATAGCACCTCATGCTCCAGGCGTGGTGGCCAGCACCTGTAGTCCCAGCTATTCGTGAGGTTGGGGTGGGAGGATTGCTTGAGCCCAGGAATTTGAGACCAGCCTAGGCAACATGGCGACCCCCATCTAAAATTAATAAATAGCACCTCCTGTCACTCTCCACCCCCTCATTCTGCATTCTTCTCAAATCATCTATCACTACCTGACATATGTAATACCTACTGTGTGTTTCTTTTTTAATTTTTATTGATACATAACAGCTGTACATATTTTCATGGTACATGTGATAATTTGTTATATTCATATAATTAAATCAGAGTTAATTGGGATATCCGCCACCTTAAATATTTACCTTTCCTTACGGTAGGCTGTGTGAGTTTGTTTTGGTTGTTTTGTTTTTAACCATTACCTTTGATTTTAACTTAGTGGGTTTCTTTATTGAAGGAACCCAATATCACCCAGGAGATTCTGACAGAGGAGGACCAGGGTAGGTCTGGCAGTATGCATGTTGAAAAGCTCACCAAGAGATTCTGATGCACACCCTGATTAAGAGCCACCGGTTTACTGGATATTATAGCTTTTGGAGCAATAAGATCTGGACTAAAATTCCAGCCTGACAGGCATGAGACGGTACAGCTCTAGGCCCAGTCAGTGGCATGGTAGTAAGAACACCCATGCCCCGGGGTTGTGCTGAAGGTAACAGGGGTAATGGATTTGAGGCAACCTCTTGAACTTACAAGTGCTGTATAAATATTCGTTACTGGTGCCCTATTTCTTCTCTGAAAGTGAACTCTGTATATTTTAGAGAAAGAAAATTTTTAAGTACTAACAAAATCTATTTTTAGTTAGAACTACCAACAATCTTTCTGAATCAGAGTGATCAAATCAGTTGCTTCCTTAACTCAGAAATTGTACGTCCATTTTTATTTCTCAAGGCAGCGCAAAGGGAAACGAATATCATTTGGCCAATACTTGTAGCCAATCTAAATAATTCCATATTCTGAAACACAAAATCACTAGCAGCGATTTTGCCTGCATTGCCCAGAGAGGCGTCGGTGCTCCCTGCCACTGTGCGGGGAGGAGGCCGCCTCCCCGGGACTGGGAGCCCCTGGATGCCCCCTGGCCCTGCTCCCTCGCTAGGGTGGAAGGGGCTCCTCGGCCCGCAGCGGGACACTCAGGAGCGCGGACGGGAGGAGGCCACAAACAGCGCTGCCTGCAAAAACCAGGAAACAGCACTTCAGGACGCAGGAAGCAGAAAGGTGGCATTTTGGAAACACCAGCTCTAATCACAGAACGGCCAAATGTGATCTCCGAAGGGGCAAGGTCCTGGGTCATAAAAAGCAATCGGTGAATTGACGAGGGGCCTCGGCTCCCGCCGGCCTGCCTGCATAGCTGAAAGGTCTCACAACAGAAGTGGCTCTGTGATAGGAATTAGTCCTCCAGAGAACTGATCTATGGTCTCCTTTTATGACAGAGATCACCGGCAAAGGACTTAAGAACACACAGGTGGGAACGTTTTGTTATTCATGTTTATGTAACCAAGGTAACACCTGTTTTATAGATGTGCTTCTATTTATAAATGCGGCTATCCAGGTTTCATTAGGTCAAGAGTGACACCTAGTGGAAAAGCTTGGCTAAACTCTTACTTTCTGTCAAAAAATCAAATTAATTTAGTTTATCAAATTATTCTGCATGTAACCTAGGTGTCATAAAACCAATGACACATTTGAAAATTGCGTCCAAAATCCTGTGACTTCAATTTCTATAGGAACAACAACAAAAGGAAACTTACAGACTGAATCTAGACTTAAAACAAACCAGAAAACATGTATGTGTCTGAAGAAACTGATAAAGAAAAGAAACAGTTGAAGAAGTGAGACAAAGCCTTGCCCCAAGCTTCTTTAGCATTGTGACAATTTTCCATCAGAGGGAGAGAGAACAATTAGGATTTGAGTAGGAATTTGAGGGTAGGACTGTGGATTGGAAGCAGGTAAAATACAGTGGCTAGTACCACTGTGGACCTGCTGAGCATTCTGGCCTTGCAGGGTCTAGGAACGCGCTCCTGCCCAGCCTCCCTGAACTCTGCAACTCACATATCCCAGTTTATACCGAGCAGCGCTGTCTAGATGCCACCTTGGGCTTCTCACTCTAGATACTATCATTCGTTTTTTCTGAACCTAAAATCAGGGCATATCATCTAACACCTAGTCAGACCACAAAACAGAGTCATTGAACTAAGGACTGCCCCAGGAAATTCAAGATATTCACTCACTATAACTACATAGATGTATGTTTGCCCTTTTTGATTTTCATAAAGAATTCATTCTGCTTTCTAAATGCCCTCTGGGATAGTATTTTGCTCGCCCCCACCCACCCGCCCCGGCAGAAACAATCATTTGTCGTTACTCAGAAGAAGGCTTTTACCCCTCAATGAGGCTGCTGTGGCTCTCTGGTGCTAGCAGTTTCTTATTAATGTTTCATCCCTGCCTGGCATGATTGTAGCTTTCTGGTTTCTCACCTTCTTCTCACCCACACTCCTCTAAATCGCCTTCCTACAGGATTCTTGAGGCCCCAACCCAGGGTCTCCATCCCAGAGTGTTCACCGAGGGGCTCCCTTCCAGCTGCCTCACAATGGCTCCTCTGAAACTCACTGAGTAAACATCAATTTGCCGTGAAACAGCTCCCACTCGAGCGTCTCCGTTCCGCTAGAAACATGCACTTTACGACTCCCATGCCTGGTCTGCATCATGTTGTTGGTTTGCTCTGGCAGCCCTGTTGAGCCTAATGGCATAATTCACTCCTGTTTGTTTAATTGGTTAAATCAAATTAAAATGTGTTTTTGGCTGGGATATAGTGTGCTCACTTGTGTGTATTTTAATTTACACACATGCACCCAGTGCTGAGACCCAGAGGCACAGTTTAAAAATTAAAAGTTTTCAAAGCCATGCTGATGACAGTCAACGACAGTTAATAGACTTCACAGCCAGCATAAATTTAAAATAAGTTTAATTACCAAGAACTACTGGTCTTTGCCACCCAAGGAGCTATCGCTCCTTTCTTCAGGGTTCCCAAACCTGGCTACGCCAGAATCACCAGGTAAGTTTCACAAAAAGACACATTCCTGGGCCCCATCCCAGATCTTGAGGCAGAGACCTAGAGCCTCTGTTTTCCACAAGCTCTCAGCCAGCCCCCCATATTTTCAGTCCAGCTTTCGGAAGCACTGCCCTGAACTGCAGCTCAAACCTCACCTCTTTCAGAAAGGTTTGATAAAGCAGCTTCTGCCAGTGTTTCCCAGACTAAAGTCATGCATATCATCTTAATTTTTGCCATATCCATGTGCCACCCCTATGTAATCTACCTAACATGTGTATATCAATTGACTTGTATTTTTGCATAAATAAGTTTATTTTTAAAAACTGTATCACTACCATGAAATCGTGACTTTGATGTACGTTGTATTTTTTCGAATATACAATACAATAAAGTATACCATTAAAAACTGTCTTTAAATGCCCTTCCCTGTAGCAATAAGCACAGTTTTTGTACCAATGTAGAGGGTACACCTATATTTGAGAAAATACTGACTGAAGGAAATAATCTCTGATCCCATCTTTCCTCCAAAGATGGCTCTAAGGGAAACTGTGACTAGGGAAATTTGTATTGAGAATTCCTCAGTAATTGAGAGCTCTATTCTTTTCCCATCCCCTCCTTCCTTGACTCAGTAATCAAATAAATCACAGGGAGTAGGGCCTGAGTACCCAGTAATTCTAACATAAGTTGAGGTAAAAACCATCACCTCATTTCCCTTTCAGAAGACATTTCTCCCCAGTTAGGAACTTCCATTTCCCCCTACTACTTCCATGGGGCTAGCTGGCCTTAATTCATAGAGGATGAAAAAGCTTCCAGCTTGTTAAAACACTCTCACAGGTACAGATCAGAGCCAAAAAAAAAAAAAAAAACAAATGCCTTTACTCCAGAATTCCAGAGAAAGCCAGTCTCCAGGGCTGTCCTAAACTCTACATTAATATATCTGTACATCCACTATGGAAAGACTTGTTTTCTTTCTTTTATTCTTCCTTTCTTTATTCTGTTTTTACCTTTTATTAGTTAAAAATAAATGACATTTTTTGAAAGCAAATGTTCAATGTAAGAAAAATCAGAAAGTAAAAATAAGTAATGTAAGTAAACATTTTAAGTAAAGGTGCATAATCTACCATAGACAACCACTTTTAACCCCTCGAGATACATATCAAAACCCTTTCTAGAATGTGAGTCAGGTTATTATTCATATTGAGAGACTGATGCATGCTGAACTCACTGCTGTAAAAGAAAGAGATACTTTTTTTCCCTCCTTCCCAAGTCAATTTTGTGTTCTAAGTCTGAGCTTCCTAACCTCTGCAGCTTAATACATTTTTGTTGCAGAGCTAAAAATAGAAGCCAGGAGGCACCAGAAGGCTAACATTCCATCCACCCAGAAGGAGCCCGGTGGTGGGAGTGGAGGCCTGAACCAGGAGAACAGAAGTTATACGAGGGAGGAGACCAGTGGCCATGGGATCAAGAAATGGCAAAGACCCAGGCCCCACTTGTGGACAGCCCTCAAGTGGTGGCCTGGCCTTGGGAAGGGGGACTGAAACCAAGACCTTTGGCCTTGTCCTGCAACAAAAGCTTCCTGTGCCCAGCTTGGCACAGAGGAAAGGAAGCCACACTCTTAGAACAGACGATTAGCACCATGTAAACTCCTAAAATCCTCAACAGCTTCTTGAATCAAGAAGAGCCTCCTAAAACTCAACGGAGATGGAGTTTGCAGCCAGTTCTGGTGGGTAGGAGGGGCCAGATTAATCTAATTTAGAACTGTTAAAGCCCATTGACCAAAACCACTAGAAACATACCTCTGGAGCATCTCCAGTAAAAGAGAGTTGAGAGGTCTTCTTATAGGATTTGGGCTTTTTATAGATAATTTTAAGGAGAAATTAGGGAAGCACAGATCAAATCTGGATTGGATTATGTCAAAAAGAAAGGACAATTTGGTGATGAATTACTAAATTTTGATCTTAGCAAGGAAAATAACTAAAGTGAGTGAGAGTTGTCATTAGTTTAAAAAGAAAGAAAACAGCTGGCACATATGTCATAAGAAGAGGATATTTAGTCATTTTCATGGTTACAGAGTGGCTGCATCTTGATCTTGTTCCAAACACGGTCACCAAGTAGCCTTGTCTGAGCATTGTTTATGTTCAGTGAACATTGTTATGGCAACTTCATGATCTGGCTGCCAGCAGCACTAATTTTTACTTTCCTAAACAAATAAAGGAATGTATCATCTCTTAGGCCAAATTAATATCCATTACATATATATGTATTTTTGACAAATATAGAATTATACTATATATACTATTTGGGAATCTACTTTACATAATGATATATCGTCAACAGCTTTCCATGCAGTATTCATCTATATCACATTAAATATATGAATGGGGTTCTATTGTGCGGGTAAGCCAAAACATGTAAACATGTTTAACGAATCCCCTATCACTCAACATTTAGAATGTTTTCCTTTGTGTATGCGTGCGTGTATGTGTGTGTATATTAGGGCTGCCATAACAAAGTACCACAAACTGCATGACTTAAATGGCAGGAATTTGTTTTCTCACAATTCTAGAGGCCAGAAATTCAGGATCAAGGTGTTTCCAGGGTAGACTTTATCCTGAGTCCTCTCTCCTTGACGCGTAGATAGCTGCCTTCATCCCGTGTCTTCACATGGCTTTCCCTCTGTATGTCTACGTCCTGATTGCCTCTTCTATAAGGACACCTGTCATACTGGATAAAAGCCCTGCCCTATGACCTCATTTTACTTTAAGTTCTTCTTTAGAGGCTTTATCTCTAAATACAGTGACATTCTGGAGTACTTCTGGTTAGAACGTCAACATAAAAATTTGGGGGGACAAAGTTCAGCCCGTAACAGTGTATGTATGTGTGCTTTTATAGTCAGTGCTGTAATGAATATCTCTGTAGCTACAGTTTTGTGTACCTTCATAGTTATTTCCTTAGGATAAATTTCTAGAGGTGGGATTGCTAAATCAAAGTGAGATCATAGTTTGAAGACTTTTGGTAACACTGTTGTATTGCCCTTGAAAAGTTGTCACACTGTACACTCTCACCAAGCAGTACAGAAAAGTGAATTTAGCCCTGTTTTCTTCATTGTGCTTTGTAATTTTGCAACTATCTGTTTTTATTCATTGCATATTTGGTAGATTTACCTACCTCCACATGAGTTCAGATGGTCCAAACATGTTGGTGAGACCAAGACTGTAAGTTTAATGGCTTCAGGAGGTGAGATTTTTCATCACTAGTTAAGTAAACAAATCAAAGAGAATGTCCTATTGCTAGTAAATCAGGACTGTCCTTTCTATATACAAAGGGCGGCATAAAGGTAAGTTTTAGAAACAGTGCCTTGGTTTTTATCTCGAGCATTTAATACTCTATTTTGTTCCACATGATGTCTGAATAAACATTTGTTGATTGTCTTCTAAACACCATTTGATTCCATTAGCTATCTTTTGATTGCAAGTGACAGAAAACTCAACTCTAAATGGCTTAAGCAAAAAAAAAAAAAAGGAATTCATTGACTCATGTAACTGAAAACCCTGTGAAACAGAGTAGCCACAGGTGAGGTTTCATTCTGAAATTAAAGACCCACCTCTGCTTGGCTGCCTTTGGACTGGCTGGATGCCTAAGTTCTCCGAGGTGGCCTCTGGCAACATCAGACTTTATCAAGATAGTCACAAAATGGCTGCAGGAGAATCGGAAGGGATCATCATGGATACTGCACAGGAAAGCAATGAGTACCACTATTCTGTCTCTCAGAGTTCTAGAGCCAGTAGGAAGTTTAGAAATCATCCAGTCTAATGATTTTCATAAGTTTTTTGTTGTTGTTGTGTTTTGTTTTGTCCTTCAAACAAGATCTTATGGTGAAGTCAAATACATGAAATAGAATTAAAACTTGAGCTGCTTAAGTTGAAACAGAGGTGAGTAGCCCCTTCCCATTCTCCCTGAGGTACCTCCAAAAAGCACATCACTCATCACTTTAAAGACAAGGAAACTGAGTCCCAGAGCACATATATGCCTCGCTCTAGAACACATAACCCATGAAAGACAGAGCCAATGGAATGCCAGAGCCTTCACCCAGGTTTCCTCAATCTTGCTGCTTCCCTCACCTGTTTGCTCCTTATTGCCATTTTGAGTACTGAACTTATATCCTCGATTTAACAACTCTGCTCCTACCAAAAATGGAAACAGAATTGAAAGGCTCCATTGCCCACCATCTGTGGATATGCACAGCCCTTGTGCCTCCAGCCATAGTTGGTCACTGAGACTGTCTCAGAACCCAGCAGGATCAAAGCAACATTGAACCTCTATGTTCCTCCAGGTCCACGTGAGGTTTTTATTTCAAATCAGAAAGACAGTGTCTAAGTCAGTGTTCCTCGTAATCTAAGGACTTTGTGGATACTTCTTCAAGGCCACCTTAGGAATTCCTGAGTCTAGAAGATATTTTTGGACAAGGTGTAGTATGAGCTATAGAGGCAAAGCGAACCAAAGCTGGGAACCTAGAGATAGCTATCCTGTGAGGAAGAGAAAAGATTATCATTTCCACTTTAAAGAATAGAAACATTTTTTTAATGCACGATTAGGAGTTAAAACCAACATTGGAAATAGAAATAAAAAAGACAGTCAAATTTATACAGATGCCAATGTAATCCTAGGTGGTTAAAATAAATATTTTAAATAAAATAATAAGCAACACCATATATGTCTGGTGAAAAGAAGTATCTGCTGAAATATCACCAATGTGTTTTATCTGAATTTATAGCCAAGAGATGGACACAGGAGATTGTTGGAGCTGACCAATGCATTCTCTCTCTCCTCTCTCTCTGCCACCATCTCCTTCTCCCAATTTTAATAAACCTTGTCTAATGCAAAAGATCCCGGGCATAGACGAAAAACCAGAAAACTGCGTTAATAAATTTTTCAGAATAAAAGGTTAAAGGTTACTGGGATACTGAGTAACATTCAGAGCTGCATGTGGGCAAGTTGATGGGTTAAGAGCCAATGGAGAAAAGACACAAGAGACCGGGAGCAGGATGAGCCTCCTCCTTGCAAGGACGGATTTTGGAGGGCCTCATTAAATACAACTCTCTCTTTATGTGCAAGAAAATTGTTTCTATCAAAGTTATGATTTCTATCAAAACCCATATATAATCTTTTCATCATACATTGTTATTCTGCAATTAAAAGCAATTTTAACTAGTTGAAGCTAGAGACATTAGAGTCTCTAAAATGTTTAAGTCACAAAAGAAAATGTTTGCCTTGACATAGAAGAAAAAATTAAGAGAAAACTGAGATATTCCTTTCATATCTAAAATTAAGAGAAAAAAGGTTGAGAGAAAACCGAAACATCCCTTTCAGATCTAAAATCACTTTGTGGGGTTAGTAACAGAAATATCATAAACCCGTGATGATTTGCTCATCATAGAATCTTGAGGTCTAGTACACAGAGAGATGTGACCATCAGGAAGAATAATTCGGATTGGAGAGGCATTCGTTTTTCATTTATTTCTTTTTTATCTTTGGGCTTGAATAACCAAAGAAATTCATTCAGGCCCCCTATGACCACCCACATGATTGTCCACATCTCGTTATTAATATTTGTCATCTGGTGTTACCATTTTCTGCAACTCTTCCATCTTTCCCACTACATTCTAGGCTCAGCAAAGGCAAGGACTGTATCCTATTCACTTAGGATCCTGGAGGGCCTAGGAGAATGCTTGGCCCTCAAGTATTCAATAAATTGAGTGGGCACTTGACAAATAGCACAGAGACAGAAGCAGAAAAGTGACCAGATGAACCATAGCAACACCCTTTCCAAACTCTGAAACGCTGCCATCGTTACCTTTTTTCTGGATTAATAAAAGACTAAGTGTAAATCCCACAGAAAGGCCGGGTCAGAAGATTCAGAGACTAAGGCCAAGTAAGGATTATCGCAATGGAAGAAGGTTCTAGAAACATTGGGTGAAATTAATTTATTCTCAACAATACTTTTTGCTTTTTTCCTTTGCCAATTTACTTGATCAAAAAGATAAGTAAGCTTAAAAATGTAGCATTTCATTGTCAGGGAACTGGCAGCTGAAGACAAATAAGGTGTACCAGAAGAGGGCACCCTGACCACGGAGACTTACAGTTGACGTTTTTTTGAATGTTTGCCCCTCAGCAGGGTCAACAGAGAAAGCACAGCATTCTTTCCTAAGGAGCTCATAACTCTCCCAGCCAAGCAAGAAGGAAAAGAAAAAACATCAAGGATGAAAAATTAGTAGAGAAGAATGCCAAAAGCAATGACCGTGCTCCCTGACCATCGCACTCTGAAGGCAGAGCTTTATATGGTTCTCGAAGGACTGTTCACCTCCTCCTCACTAAAGCTTAAAAAAAAACGCCAAAGAAAAACTATAACAAGCTAACTCACATTCTGACCTGCAATAACCCCTCCCCCTGCATTACCTTTCGACTTGCTGGAACAAGTCGTTTCATTCTAGGGCTAGACCAGAAGATTTGGGGACGGATATTTATTTGCCAGAGGCTTGTAATATTAAGTGACAGTGTTGTACTTTTTGGAGGAAGAGCACTTGAGTTCTCCCTGATGCCCCATGGGAACTGCCTGGGCTTCTGAGCTGTGGAAGCAGATAAATCCGTCCCCTGCCTTCACTCTTCATTGGGACAGTTACAGGTTGATGGTCTGAACTTCGGGAGATGGAACTTTTGTGCTCCTCCTCTGAGGGCTGCCACTGCACACAATCGTTGCAGCAATTGGGAGGTAGCTTATTCCATCTCATACTCTCCCCAAAGCTCTGTCTGCCCCAAGGCTGGCTCTGTTTGGGGAATTCATCTGCGTACTGATCCAAAATGTCCCCTTCTCCTAGCCTGTGTATGGCTGTACAATTGCAATTCCATTGCTTCTGCCCTGGCCCCAGCCCCCGTCATTCCTTAGTCTCCTACTGCTATCCCTGCTCCAGGCCTGGTTCCTGATCAGTCCTTCATACTACACTGGAGTTTCCTTCTTAAAAAAAGATCTGATCCCTGACTACTTCAACCTCCCTGCCCACAGTTCTTCCTGTCGCTTACTCCAACTCCTCTCTGTTGTTCCTTGAACACAGTTGTGCTCCTGCCTTAGGGCCTTTGCACTTTGCTGTTCCTGCTGCCCAGATATATATTGTCCCAGACACCCACATGGTTTACTGTCTCACTTTCATTCAAGGTTATGCCCAGTATTGTTCCTTCCCTGACCATGCACATCTACAGCAGCGTCTGTGATGTGATACTCTATCCCCTTTCACTGCTCTATTTTTCTTCACAGCACTTGTCACTACACGACATTACGTTATACATCTGATCATTTATTTCTGTCAATTCCACGAGAGCAGAGACTTCTATCTTGTCCACAACTGTATCTGCAGCACCTGCCACATCAGATGTCCTCCATAAACATTTGCTTCACTAATTAAAACATACCTTCCATTCATTGGGTTCCTTCTTCGAGCCCTTCCGCTACTCCTCACTCACTTCAGAATTAAACCAAATCCTACGGTGTGGCCTTCAGGGCTCTTGCTCTTACCCTCTCCTCCCTATCTGGCCGTATTGCCTATCACACAGCCCCACCTGCAACATGCCATGAACTCCAGCCAGACCAGGTAACACACCATCCACTTTCACGCCTGCCTGCCTTTGCTCCTGCCTTCCACTCCATTACCATTTGTTGAAATCTTCCTCATCTCTGAAAACCCATCTGACATGCTTTCTCCTCACAATGAAGAAGTGTTCTCCTCCCATCCCAGCCGTCGACAGTTCTTCTGTCCTTCAATATTGGTTTGTACATCTCTTATATGATGCCCTCCGTTACAAACTATTTCTCTGTTTAACATTCTCTGTCAGTGGACAAAATAGAGGAACTGGATGTTCACTCTCTTAACTTCCAAGCACATAGAGCAAGTGTCTCAAACTCAAATACCCACAGAAGGTAGGCACAAAGTAAATGAGACGCATGGATGTCTTAGTGTGCTTGGGCTGCCGTACCAAAATGCCACAGGCTAGGTGGTGTAAACAGAAATTTATGTTCTCACAGTTCTGGTGGCTGAAAGTCCAAGTTCAAGGTGCCTTCAGGGTTGGTTTCTGGTGAGGCCTCCCTTCCTAGATTGTTGCTGCCTTCTCTCTGTTCCTCACAGGCCCTTCTGCTGTGTACAGGCAGAGAGAGAGATCTCTGGTGTCTCTTCCCCTTATAAGGACACCAGTTCTATCAGATTGGGGCTCCACCCTATGCCTCATTTAACCTTAATTGCCTCCTTATAGATCCTATCTTCAAATACAGTCACATTGGGGGTTAGGACTTCAAAATATGGATGGGGGGGGTGGGGACACAATTCAGGCCATAGCAATGGGCACAGTGGGACTTTAAAGCCCCAGAGGGCAGTGCCCCATCCACAAGGGGTAGCTCAGTTCTAGCACGTTGTCCCAGGCCTAATACTCCCAAACCTTCACAGTCTGAAAGATGCGGGAAATCTGAAGGATGCTCAGATCAAATCTTTCATTTTGAAAAGTCACTAACTAATTAAATCATATTTTTTTTAACTACGTAAGCAAAAAAAAACCTCTTTCCACAGGCAGGATTCAACTTGGGCACCGAGAATTGGCAGTTTTTGAATTCCAGTGGAAGCACTGGGCCCATGGTTAAGTCTTGGTAAGGGCTTCCTAAGGAAATGGTCCACTGACGGATGGCCCTTTGTTTGAGAAACTCTGAAGTAAAAATGATGAAGTGGAGAAGAAAATCCTGACTTCTGTTATACAAAGACTGCCTGCTCCTCCCCTCTTCCCCACCACTAACAAGTCCCCACCACTGTCGCTGACCACCTCCCCATTCCCGTCTCCCCTACGCAGCCACACAAACCCGGCTGGGTCTAGTTCTGAGGTCTGCAATTAATGCAGGAGAGAGAAGCTGGGGTCAGTTGAGAAGCAAGCCACAGAAGTGATTAGAAGTCTGAAAAATAAAGATCAGGAGAGGTTAAAGAACCAAGATAATAATTCTTGGAGGAAAAAAGGTTACAGGGTTAGCTAGCAGTGGTTTCAAGTATATAAAAGGATCATGTCTAGGACAGTAATGAGCTGTTCTCCCTACCGAGAACAGAACAAACAGAAAACAGACTCCAAATGCAGCAGGAGGATTTGGATGTTTCTTACTCTAACATAGGTATTTGTAACGACTTTTGTGTTTGAATGGACCTTTACAGTGGAATAAGTCCTTTTTTTGCGTTCATTATCTCCCTCTGACAGAAGGAGTTGTTAACAATGAATGTACGAGCCATGTGGTAGAAGATTTTCATCTATATAAAAAGATGGTGATGTGATATTTCTCAATGAAGAAAGTCATGTTTCTGTATTTACCTATGAGATCTACTTCATTCAGGAAGCAACTGAAACATAAGTTACTTCGGTAACATGTTCAAGGTCCAAGAACCATAAACAGCCACATTTTCCTCATGGCACACTTCCCAGTTATGTACCAAGAAAGTGAATTTTCTCCAGTAATTGAGGAGGGATATGGAAGATAAATAAGCAAACAAACAATCCGTTCCTCAAGAAGTGCAGAAGCACAATCCTCCAGGGCCCAGGACAGCTGCCCTCTCAAGACAGCTGGGCATTCCCCAAGGGCCTCTGTAGTGACGTGCATTTTCTTACTTTTCTAAGTTGAAGGAAGAGCAAGGGTGACCTTTTGTCTCTGGAACTCTACCCAGCCTGGCCTCCAAGAAAGCCAAGGAGGCTTTTTACTCTGTCTCCTTTCTCAGCCCCCAGAGCCTTCCTATTCTGGGACACCTCTGCCAATATGGCCAAGGACCCCCACAGAAAAGGCTATTCAGACCCAGAAACTAGCCTGTTACTCTGTCTCCTCACAGCCTCACTCTTGTCTAGGATTTCCAACCAAAGTGACACGGCCTTATTCCTCTTTTTAAGAATGCCAGTTGTCGGGCCGAGCATGGTGGCTCACATCTGTAATCCCAGTACTTTGGGAGGCTAAGGCAGGAGATTGCGTGAAGCCAGGGATTTGAGACCAGGCTGGGCAACATAGCAACATATTCTCTCTACAAAAAAATTTAAAAATTAGCTAAGCATGGTGGCGTGTGCCTATAGTCCCAGCTACTCGGGAGGGAGAGGTGGGAGGATTGAGCCCAAGAGTTTGAGATTGCTGCACTCCAGACTCAGCAACAGAGCTAGACCCTGTCTCTTAAAAAAAGAAAAATGCCCATTGTCACAGGACTCATGGAAATTAATTTGGAGGGTTTCCACTGAGCAGGTGGATTTCAGATAAACACATGCCCTATCACCCCCTCTTCATAGAGGTAAAATCTGCCCCCCCTAGTTAGTTTGTGGCATTTGCTCAATCTTGATCTCCTCTCTCCTCCCCTTTCTACCACTCCCTAAGATTTATTTCTCTACCCTGATGGTGCCTAATTATATTTTTCTTCTCATTGGACTTTTAAAGGGCCTTGGTATTGTGTTTTAATATTGTTGTTATAGTTATTAAATTATAAGAACAAAAATGATTATCAACATTAAATCAAAGTGTTATGTTTTACTTTGTTTCACTTGATGAGACTATATATAAAAGGCATGAGGGTATCCCATTTAATTATAGATCGTAAATTGTTACTGAACATCTGGAATCAGGAAAAGTACCCCAGGAATTAGAAAGGTTGACACAAGTAAAGAAGGCTTAATTGAGACCATGAATTTGAAAATAGCTAAAGGGGTAGTTTGTCTTATTGATATTATTTCCTCTAGTGATGCTATGCTCTGGACTGGATTGAACAGTCTACAAAGTGGGTATGAGGGATATGGAATCCCAGCCTTACGAGTAGAGGTTAAATTACTTATTTGGTATTCTGTCACATAAGTTCTCAAGCCAGAAAAACCTGTGTCCAAATTCCAAATCTTCCATTTTCTATGAGAACCTGGCCAAGAAACTTTATCCATCTCTAAAATAAGGATAAGAACAACAACCTTCAAGGTTTTTGTAAGAATTTATATGATACATCATACACATGGCAGTATGTGTATGATTCTATCACATATTAAGCTTTTGACAAGTGGTAGCCAATACTACCATTAAACTAATAATAAGAAGAAGAACATTTTCACCCCTTGTAGCCTTCTCAAACATACCTCTCCAGATTCTAATCAGACAAACTTACCTCAAAAGCATATGTCAGCAACCTGGAATACTGTGGCAAAGGCAGCCCAGGAATTGGCTCAGACATTGTACTTCCAGCATTTTCCACTGGGGTACCAAAAGGTGTTCAGTGTACCCTGGGCAGCCTCCCTGTGTATCACCCTCCTACCACCTGGTCTCTTCTTCCTCCTTCCAGCAAACCCATTCACGTGTACCATCCTCTGCCCTGCCCCGCCCCAAAGTTACTCCTCCTCTTGCCCTCTCCTCTGTAATCAAAACTCTTTTTCCTTCAGGATTATTATATTATTTGTGTGCTAGGACAAAAGTACCATCAGTTTCTTCATCAGCCAACCAGAGAGTAAAGAGAAAAGCTCTGAACTGTGCTAAGCCATCAGAGGCTTCAGTAAATGTGAGTGCTCATCCCTCATCTGTAAAATGAGCAATCTGGCAGGGTCACCTCTGAAATTCTGGGATTCCACGGGAACATGTGGCAAAGTGTGAGCCCAGGGGATATTTGCATGCTGATAAAGAGTTTTCTTACCACCTTCCTCCCTCTTCCCACCCTACCCTAGCTAATCTCTATTTGGTAGACTATGTGATATTTAATGATATTTGAGGAAACTGGGCAAACCCCTACCCTCCACACAAAGGCCAGAACAGTATGAAACTCATCACCCCACTTCTGAATGGTGGCTCGCCCCCGCCCTTCACACAAATGTGACTAGGGAATTAAAATTAGGGTTAGCACTTGTTAGGGATGTTTATGGATAGTCCAAGAAAACATAGGTCAACTTCACCCTAGAGGGACTTTTGGCCAGAAGCTGTAACCTCAAGCATGACATGGTTTTTGAGCAGACTCCAAGAGCAGCCCCAGGCTTCAGGTAACATTTGCTGGATTCAGGCTGGGGTGGTCTGAGCCAGTGATGGCACTTACCATTTAGGCAGATTTGGAATTTAATGGCTGGTTTGTTGAGCAAAGGACCATCCATGGGACTGATGGCTCCATAAGAACCCAGTAATGGAATTATGTGCCTAGGATACACAGCTGGCAATTACATTCTCTACAGATCACTTCAGGCAGCAATAAAGATAAAGTACTTTATAATGTATTCATTCATTTCAATACAGTCGGTAGTGATGTTAGAAAGGGGTTCATCTCAAGAAAACGCTGAACTACTTTGAAAAGGAGAAATGTGTTTCCTTAAAGAGATTATTTTGGAAAACCAGATGAATGTATATGAGGTGCTTCATTAAATCATAAGTCAGTTTGGCAGGTGATCCTAATAGGCTCCTGGCAAAAGGGGAATTAGAGCAATTGAAACAGTGGAAATAAATGAGCTACAGGTGTGCCTTGTTTTTGTTTTGTTTTGGCCTCGTTTGGATTATTAAAGGCTACGTCAAATATATTTCAAAAAGTTTGTAGTAGATCATCACAATAATTACATCTGGAGTTTCTAGAAAGCACTGAATATTTATATAATGGACAGCTTAAGAAAGAAAATGTAGCTTCTAGGTTGTCCTCTCAGAGACAAAATAGCTTCCTGATACATCCCCTTATCCCAAGGCTGTTCTCCCTCTGTCTCAGGAAAACGATGAGGCACACAGGAAAAGCAATGGACGCCTAAAGTAAAGTGAAAAACACTGAGATAACCACCAGTGGGTGGGGGGTCTATCCCACAAGGGGCTGCTCCGATGCTTCCAAAGAAGGTAGATGTATGAAAGGCACAAAGCTGCACCCCTAGCCTTGACCTCTCTCCATTCACCATCTAAAAGGTTGTTCTTTCTAGGATGATCCACATTTAAAGCTAACTTGTCATTTTGTCATCTTCTTTCTCCTCTCCCCAAATTAGTCTCCTTTTTAAACGTGCCTGTTCCATTCATTTAATTAAGATATATTTATTGAGAACCTACTATGTGCCAGGCATTGTATTAGGTGCTGAGGATATAGCTGTAAAAAAAGAGACAAAATCATGTCCATACACCCTTACATTCTAGTAAGATAAAAAAAACAGAAATTACTAAACAATTGACTGAATATATAATATATATTCAGTCATATATATTGAGAAATATATTCTCAGTTGAGGGAGCATGCTACAAAAAAAATTAAGCAGGGTAAGAGGAAAGGGAGGGCTGGAGTAGTGAGGGAAGTCTTCTCTAACGATGGTACATTTTAACAATCTCTGTAGCTTAAGCTCTCCATCTCTGTGAACCTGCAAGAACTTTTGGGGAGAGTAATATTTTAATATACAGTGTATCGGTTGAAAATTCCAATGTTTGCAAAGGTAATATAAATGGGTGGAGAGGGCCAGGTGGGGGCTGTAAGTGAAGAAGTAAGCCAGGTAGATAACTGGGGGAGGAATGTTCAGAACGGAGGAATTGGCGAGTGCAAAGGCCTCGAAGTAGGAGACCTGTGTGGCTGGAGAAAAGTGCGCAAGGCAGGATGAGAGGCAGGGCGCATTTCTCAGCCCTATTCCCCAGGTTGGAAACGACGGGTAAGCGGCAGTATCTTCTACTCCTCCCACTCTCTCCTTCATTCGGCTACATTTGATTATCTTTTCTCAAGGATGATTCTCTAAAATCATCCCTTCCTTGCTTCTCCTTCTCTCAATTTAATTCAGGCTCCACTCACTTTATATCTGGATTATTCAAGAGCCTCCTAACGGGCCTTCTAGCCTCTTGCATCTTCAATTGCTCCAATCACTTTAAGCACCCAGATTAATCTTCCTAGAGCATTACTTTCATCACATCTTATCCTCCCTTGCATAAAAAGTGTTAACTATAGGATAAAGCAGAACCCACCCCTGCCTCAACCTGCCTCAGAACTCAGTGCCCTATAACTCGGTTCCCACCTTTCCAACTCCAGTGGCCTCCCCCGCTGTGCCATGTTCTGCCTAATCACTCTCAAGCCTTCAAGCCCTGCCTAAGACCCACATTATCCTAATCCTAGTGGCCAGTCCAAAACAGGCTGTCCCCTTCCTTGAACAGCTGGAGCACTAAGTCTTGTATATATCCACTTCAGTGCTTAAAATATAACAGTGTGTCAGACCCGTTGCTTCCCTCTTTAGGTAGTCATGGCTCAACAGTTGGACTAATTTCATTGAGACCAGGAACTATGTCTTACACATCCTGTGCATCATTTGAGTGCCATACATGTATATGCCATAATTTATATAACACATAGATGATAAACATAACAAAGAAAGACCTCTGGGTTGTCAGGCATTGAATTGGGTAAGAAAAAGTCAAATAAAATTATCATATTTTGTCAATGAAGCCCTCCTTTTTCCATAGGCAAAAAGGGCTATTCAGTGCAAGGTCATCTTCCTCTGAACTGGAAACATGGTAAGATCAGAAGCATGGCCACAAAAATCTTATTTTGTTCATCTCCTATGTTCAGTAACTAGTTAACAAAGTAATCAGTTGTCTAACATATTTATGTTAAGCATTAGGTGTATGTAACTACAAACTCTCTAGGGAAACAACGTCAACATGGTAGGACTAAATATGAAAGATGCGTACACCTGTGTGGGCTTCTAGTAGATAATGCTAAAAGATCTGAAGAGCCTTATCAAAGTGAGAATAAGAAGAAACATTTCTTCAATCTTCCAAACCACTGTTAAAAGCTGTGCAATAGCAATATTTTGCCCACCCACACAGAAAATTCACATGGATGCCAATAAAAACATAGGCAAGGTTTATAAAGCCTGCATTGTTGTGGAGAAATGTAAAATCTCATTCTTAAGTAAAAAGGTTTTCAACAAGAGGCTAATGTAAAATTTATTTTCAGCTTTGGATGCCCAATGGCAGAATTACCAACAGAACTGAACTGTATGGACAGTATTTTATGTGAGTTCTTTGAAGTCAGCACCTGCCAGCTTCTTTAAATCCTACCTTGCAAAATAATAATTGTAATAAAGTTAAAAATAATGGATGCATGAATTCTGTATTCAATTCATGTCTCACACGCTTTCAGCAGGATGAAGCACTTGAAGGAAAGGCAGTGAGTCTCCTGCTTCACTTTCCACCTGCCTTTATCTCTGGACAGCCAGGCTGCCCTGCTTATCATCCATGTGAAGGCTCAGGACTAGCCTTACCTGATATGATACACAGAAGCCCTGACACCCTCCAGATCCTCCCACTGGCTGAAGCCCAGAATGCCATTATTAGAGTGTAATCTCTACAGATTGCTTCCTTCTCTGTGAACCTGCAAGAATATCTGGAGGAAGGATATTAAGCTGTCATTTATATCTTAGTGCAAAGATTGATATTCCAGTGTTTACAGGATTAGGCAGCATTAGAAGGCGACTAGGGCAAACAGCCCAACTCCGCTCCAGCCAAACGAAGCCATGCAATGTGGGCCCAATGCTACCAAGCCTTCCGACTATTTAAGAAAAGCCAGAAATCCAGATGTTTATGCAAAATCTTTCCCTTTTTTTAATGATGACAATTAACTGATTTGTTAAGATGCTGTACAAAACAAAACAAACCCACCTGTAGGCCAGTAGTGAAACATGTTTGCGACCTTGCTCAGTGCAGCCAGCACATGAAAGAGGAGAGAAAGAGGCAGCCCGCACCTGGAGGCAAAGGCAGCAAGGTAGGGGCAGGGGAGAGGCTTCAGGGAGAAGCCAAAGGTCTGAGAGTGACTTGAGCAGCTTTGCTGGGCACCAACATATAGAGTGGAGAAAGGGACCACACAACGAGCCTCTGGAAGAACCTGCAAACAGCAGCTCTGTCCATACCACATCTATTTCTGCTCTGCCCTCCATCCAGGCCCGCACTGTGACTTTCATGGGGCCTAGGCACTTTTGCCTTCGTACGCTCCTTCCTCTGTAAATACATGTAAAAGATATTTTATGCCTATGCTCATGTAAAGACAAATGTGACTTCAGGCTAGATTATATTCATTTCTTTATTCTTGTTTTAAAAGATATTAAAATATTTTCTTGGGCCCCTAAAAATATCATTGGCCTTTGGCCCTGGCTTACTGTGTCTAAAGGGTAAAAAACTGGCCGTACCTCCAGCTCAGCAATACACGGATTCAACATTGGGTGAAAACTCTCACTAGTAGCTGCTGGTGTGTGTCACTGTAAATATGGCAAATCAGTCGATATGCTGGGAGGTAGCTACAACACCACGGACATAAGCACAGGCTGAAGTCAGACTGCATAAGCTCAAATCCAAGTTCTGCCATTTATACTTTAAATGACTTTAAGCAGGTCATTTAACTTCTCTGTGGCTTGATTTCCTCATTCCTGAAGTAGGAATAATAATAGTACCTACTTCAGGATTGTTGTGAGGATTAAATGAGTTAATACATGTAAAAAGCCTAGAACAGTACCCGGAAATAGGAAGAAATAAAGGTTCTGTAGTGTCCTCATAACTGACTGACTTTATGATTCTGGATACTAGTAAGATTATGATCATGTAAGTACTCTTGAAGAGCCAAACATTCTGAGGTCATGAAGGCAATTATTTTATCATGATTTCACATTCATTGATAAAATTCCCAGCAGCTTTCAAAGCACTCAAACACCATACAATGAGATAACATATACTCGAAACAGCTGAAAATGAGACAGAATTTTAGAAAACTTCATGCCACTGGGAGGGTCCAGACTAGTATCAATCTTTCCTGTTGTGCTGGAGTAATTATCGACAATAATCTCTGTTATGATCCACAGAATATTAGAGCGAGGAGGAGTTTCTCAGCTTACTCTCATTTGCTAAGGACAGTAAGGCCAAGATAATTCAGTTCTTTCCTCGAGGTCATGTTGATTAGACTCATGTTTTTCTCTATGCCTGCCCCAGACACCTCTCTCACCATTTTCGTTATATTGTTTATACTGAGTCCTTTGGTTCAAATCCATATCTCTAATGCTAGAATTGTTGCAGCAAAAGATAGTTATAGACTTTTGTGCAGACTTTAAATTTTTCTTGGTGGAAAAAGAAAATAGTTGGTGGTCAAAAGTACTCATTGAATGAATGAAATTTCTTTAAGCTTTTATATCATATCCTTGGTGATCTCACTGTTGAATTCCTCATCATTTTACAAAGTAGAAGAAGGAAATGGAGGCCATCGTGTATTATCATCTTCTTAGCCTTCATATAGTCCGTATGGTTCATAACTACATATTGTTGATGTGTAATGAAAGCATGAAGTACTTCTGTTCCCAAATGTTTAAAAGAGTGTATTAAAATGAGTGTTGTTTGATTTCAAAAGACCTGATGAAGATGTATCCAAAGCCCATGATTTGGTGATTCCTGAAGACAAGAATAAGGGAGGCCAAGTGGAATTGCTGGCTAAGCGGAGCCTGTTTTCCTTGCTCTCTCTACATAATGTATTTTTAACTGCTCAAAGTTGCAAAAAATACTTATCTAATCAGGAGGAAATCGCACAACTTTAAATCTCTTACATCAGCCAAGAACAAATGCATTTTTCAAGACACTTATTTACCATAGTGTAACAGTTCCTTCCCCCCCCAAAAAAAATCAGCAAAAATCCCTTGTGCATTTGAAAAATACTGTAAAATCACTAATTCTTCCCAATAGCATTGATAGCCCATTTTATAGCAGAAGTGCTAAAGAAGAGGCATATTATGGAATTTTATGTAACTCAAATTCTGTTCTGTTATTGAGTCCAGTGAGCCATGCTGTGTTCCTAATATTCAAATAGACGTCTGAATCTTTCTTTGGGCCAAAATAAACCAATTGGTTGCATCCGAAATAGCTGCTTTGTTAAAAGTTGGAGTAATTTATAAACAGAATGGTTATTTCCTTCTAGCAAAAGAACAAAACCCACTCCTAACCTATGCTCATATATGACGTTTGGCTCTATAAGCCCAAATGCAATTCCTGACCATAAGCCATGTCAGCACTGAATGCTTAATACAGGCTAATATACTGGCTCCTTTTAAGTGGACTATTAAGTCCATTAACATTTAATGAAACAATTTTAACTTTATCCACAAAACACTCACGATGTCTTTCTATCAACTCCCTAAAGGCAAAACAACATAAATTTACAAGAAAAATAACTATGAAGCTTCACTAAGTGCAAATGATTTCCATAGAACAGGTTAAGTCCTGAATTTGTCTCAATACAGTCCACATTCGATTTTTACTACAAAGATAAACCCAAACTGGCAATTACCCTTTACTAACCCTACCAAATAATCTCAGCATGAAAACACTGGCTTACTACATTCTTTGACTCAAGCATTCTTCTTACTATAGTGTAATGCATTAATATATAGAATTAACTAACATAACTTCATGAAGAGTCCATTCAGAATTGTGTAATCCATTTCAAAATTATTCTGTAAAACATTATCTTTTAAAATATCATGTTAATTCTTTTCACTTTACAGCAGTTTCAAAGTAAAATTATATTCACTTTGTCTTGAATGATTAAGATCTATAAACTGAAGTCCTTTACAGAGATCTAACTGTCACACTGCCACAGAAAGAGATAAGGAACACAAAAAAATCAAATTATTCATTCAGTTGTGCTTTATTGCCTGTTACCTTCAACACATATATATATATATATTAGTTTAAGCTTATAACCATAAGCTTAAGGTTCTGAACCTTAAGTCTGAATCTTTTTATAAATATATTTTCTCCAAGCCTATTTTAAAACTTCTGGGGTACAAGTAAGTAAAATTGGTCTCTTTTAAGCTTTTGAAAAAATAAATTAACATATTCTTATTTATGTTTTTTAGTGTGATGCCACTATCTGGACAATTTATAGATTAAATAATTCTATATTCACTCTAAATTTGATCCCTTTGAAAACAGCCCCCTTCAATAAAAAAAGCTACAAATAGCCCTCCTCACTTAATACAAACTACAAAAACATGGACTCATAGCCATGTTTTTGGCAAGCTTATTTAATAATCTAATGATTAAAAAAGAAGTCATTTTTTTAACACCTGTCTTGAAAGACCTCAAATGGCAGCTTCAGGGATTTGAATACCTTTGAGAAACCCGAACATCTGAAGGAGTTAGTGGGACTGATGCGGTCGAGGCTCTGAACATTTGACGTGGCGGTTGTAGAAGTTGTAAATGTACCACAGTAGGAAGCACCTTTCCATGGACTTCAAAGCAAACAGCAGTTAATTATCGGGCTTTCAGGAGCAGCATGGACTTACCGTGACAGCTGTTAGGCGAGGACACATGGGTGTCTCCACAACTGAACATCAGCCTTCAAATTGTGTCATTGTTCAGCTTGGATCTCATCTGAAAGAAATGCTTAAGGTCTCAGCTTGTTTCAATTCAAATTAGTCTAAGAGTTTTCCCAGATGGTTTCTCAGCACAAGCTTATTTCTCACCACAGAGCCTATGCTTCGCCATCACCTCAGAGCTGAAGTCGACGCGCCGTTCGCATATGCTCAAGCTCTGCTTGCAGTGCTGTGCATGGGATCTATCCGTTTGAACTTTGTCCCTGTCATTATTGAATTCGACCTGGAGGTCTTGTAACTTCGGTGAGAAAAGAAACACTTCTTCTTTAGGAGCATTTTTAATCTCTCTCTCTCTCTCTCTCCTTCCCTTCCTCCCTCCCCCTCATTTTTTAACTGACAGAGAAGATTGACTATTTCTGCCTTATGCTTAACAGGTGGGATGTCTTAGGGTGTTCTCCATGGCTGACCAAATATAGTGGGCCCAACAATTATTTGACTTGCATGAATCCATGCAGGGCCCGGCTTGTTCAGTTTCCCAGAGCATCAGCTTCTATCTATAACCTCATCAGGCTCCAGATCAGCCACATGCACTTCCCCAGAGTAACTGAGTTCATTCCTGACCTCACTGATACCACCTCCAAATCATGGGTTATGATCAAAATCGTGTACTTTGCTATACCTGGCATCATTTTTAGATCCAGAATTCATCTTTCTTGAACAACATCAGGTGGTGTCCCCTCAAAGAAAGAAGAAAAATAAAATAAAATATATATGACTTTGGACCTATTGAAGATAGGAAATAATAGAATTTGAAGGGGAAAAATGCAGGATGGAATTATAGAGGTCAGAAAGCTAATTAGGAAAGAGTTGAGAGAAGGAAAACTTTTTAAAAGAAAGAAAATTGACATAATAAACTGTTTGATATGACCTAAACTAATTTCATCCTTTGTAGAAAATTTCTGCCTTTAAGTATGCTAAGTTAGTGAGGCCTTGCTCTTAAAATTGAAAAGTAAAAAAAATTGCACTTGAACAAAAATTCCCAGCAATCTCTGACCTCTTATTGCCCTGTGTTTCCAAGCCATTCACTTCAATCAGCCACATACTGATTCTTGACATGTCTGAAGTCCCAAATGAGGCCTTGCTGATTTTGAGCAGTTGGTAACTATGTGCAATATATGCAGAACCATCTTCTGGGGACCTCAGGAATCCAAGACTCTCTCAGTCCCTCCCCCTCCAGGAAACAAATATCAAATGCTTTCATCTTCCTAGTGTACAAAATGTTTTCAAGCTGCTTGTAAAGTGTGTGATGTGAGCAATTTGACAAAAAATATTATATATATATTTGTTAATTATCTTTAAATGTGTTTCTTTGCATTTTTCAGTTCATCTTACATCAAGTGCTGAGCAGAAACTAGCTTTGTTCCTTGCAGCCAAATTACACAAGAGGCATAAATCTTTAATATTCCTGGTTTCCTTTAGTGACTTTGCTTTCTTCTAGAAGGGTCTAAATACCTCTGAAAAGCATGCTGGATAAATTCCCAAGATGCTAGCCTGCTGGCCAAAATACTCAAGGTGGTAGACCACAGCTGCTTTGTTCTTCCTGGGGAAAAAGGTTCAGGACATTGGATACTCAACAAATGTGTGATTGCCAAATGTTTGGACTGTGCCTTCTAATGGTAAGTAGACTATGTTAAAGCAAGCTGCTTTATGTGGAGAGTTTGCAGCTTAGGTTTCCTGGTTTCTTAATAAAGCAATATTCAATGCATCATAAAAGCTGAGAATGGAAACTTACTTTGAAAAGCATCATTTTGGCCGGGCGCAGTGGCTCACGCCTGTAATCCTAGCACTTTGGGAGGCCGAGGCGGGCAGATCGCTCAAGATCAGGTGTTCGAGACCAGCCTGAGCAAGAGCGAGACCCCCATCTCTACTAAAAATAGAAAGAAATTATTTGGACAACTAAAAATCTATATAGAAAAAATTAGCCGGGCATGGTGGCGCATGTCTGTAGTCCCAGCTACTCGGGAGTGAGGTTGCTGTGAGCTAGGCTGACGCCACGGCACTCACTCGAGCCAGGGCAACAGAGTGAGACTCTGTCTCAAAAAAAAAAAAAAAAGCATCATTTTGACTCTGGGAAGCTAAGGAGGGAGGGTTACTTGAGCCAGCCGTTCAAGACCAGCCTGGGCAATAGCGAGACCCATCTCTACAAAAAAAAATAGAAAAAAAATACAAAAAAAATAGAAAAATTAGGCTGGAGGCATGGTAGCACATGCCTGTGTCCCAGCTACTCAGGGAGCTGAGACAGGAGGATCGCTTGAGCCCAGGAGTTAGAGGTTGCAGTGAGCTAGGATGATGCCACCACACTCTAGCCTGGGCAATAGAGCAAGACCCTGTTTAAAAAAAATCATCATTTTTTATGATCTGATCCATAAATGCCCCCCAAAATACTTCTACCAAGTAATTATATGTTTGAACAGCTTTGGGGCAAAGAATATACACTGTGTTAAAATAGTCTACTTACACACACACAATTGTAATTCATATCAAACAAATAGATAATCTCCATAATATGTAAAGAGCTACTATACCTCACTAACAAAAAGATCAGCAGTTCAATAGGAAAATGGGAAAAGGATATGGAAAGGAAAAGAAATATAAGTGACTTAAATATAAAAAGAGATAGAAAGATATATTCAACCTCACTCATAGTAAGAGAAATGAAAATCAAAACTACACTGAGATAACACTTTTCAAATATCTCATATATTACTGCTATGAGTATAGATTGGTATAACTCCTATGGAGGGTAATTTAGTAGTGAAAGTAATAAATGCATATATATGCTTTTACTTACCATTTCAACTTTTAGGAACTTGCACACATACAAAATGATCTATGTATATGATTATTCACAGCAGCATTATTTGTGCTAAGAAAAAATATATAAATAACCTAAATACCCATCAATAGGGATCAGGTTAAATAAACTGTGTATATCCATGTAATTGAATACTTTGCAGCTGTAAATAACAATAATAACAATAATAAGGCTGTTCTTAACGTCTACAATACAAAGTTCTCCAAACTATATTGTCAAGGAAAAAAAGTATCTGCAGCAAACTAAGAATAAAGGAAAACTTCCTCAATTTTGATACAGAACATCTACAAAAAACCTACAGCTAACATCATACTTAATGGCAAGAAGTTGGAAGCTTTCCTGCTAAGATCAGGAAAAAGTTAAGGATGTTCCCACTTACCACTGCTTTTCAACATTGTGCTATAAGTCCTAGCTAATGCAATAAGAGAAGAAAAGGAAATAAAAAGTATATAGAGTAGGAAGGAATAAAAAAAACTATCTTTGTTCAAAGATGACATGATCATCTATACGGAAAATTTGTAAGAATCAACAAAAAAATTCCTGGAACTAATAAGCAATTATAGCAAGGTTGTAGGATATAAGACTAATATATAAAATTCAATCACTTTCCTATATATCAGTAATAAACAAGTGGAATTTGAAATTAAAAACATAACTAGCCAGGCATGAGAGCTCATGCCTATAATCCTAGCACTTTGGGAAGCTAAGGTGGAAGGACTGCTTGAGGCCAGGAGTTCAAGGCCAGCCTGAGCAACATAGCAAGACCCCATTTATACACAAAATTTGAAAAATTAACTGGGCATGATGGCACACACCTATAGTCCTAGGTACTTGGAAGCCTGAGGAAGGAGGATTGCTTGAGCCCAGGAGTTTGAGGCTGCAGTGAGCTATCATGATGCCACTGCACTCCAGCTCAGGCAAGAGAGTAAGACTGTCTTTAAAAAAAACCCATAATGCCCAGAAATACACCCTCATAAATATAGTCAACTGATCTTTGACAAAGGGGAAAAATCTATATAATGGAGAAAAAAATATTCTTTTTAACAAATGGTGCTGGAACAACTAGACATTCACACAAAAAAAGTGAATCTAGACATAGGCCTTACACCTGTCACAAAAATTAACTTAAAATAGATTACAGACCTGAATGTGAAATATAAAATTATAAAACTCCTAGAAAGGGGTCCTCAAACTATGGTGAATTGTATAATTATTTCATTATATATTACGATGTCATAATAATAGAAATAAAGTGCACAATAAATGTAATGTGATCGAATCATCCTGAAACCATCTCCACCCACCCCCGTCTGTGGAAAAATTGTCTTCCATGAAAATGGTCCCTGGTGTCAAAAAGATTGGGGACCACTGTCCTAGAAGATAATATAGGAGAAAATCTAGATGACCTTGAGTTTGGCAGTGACTTTTTAGGTACACCACCAAAGGCACAATCCATGAAAGAAAGAATTGATAAAACTGGACATCATTAAAATTTTTTTCTCTGCAAAATATACTGTCAAGAGAATGAAAAGACAAACCATAGACTGAGATATATTTTGCAAAAAAAGATCTAATAAAGGACTGTATCAAAAGTATTCAAAGAACTCCTACCACTCAACAATAAGAAAACAAACAACTCAATTTTAAAAACGGCCTGAGTGCAGTGGCTTGTGCCACTGAAAATGCCCCATATGTATGATTCTAACTATACGACTTTCTAGAAAAGTTAAAACTATTGAGACAGTAAAAAGATGAGTGGTCTCAATTTTCCGTCTTTTTCTAACCAATAAAAATATAAAGAAATTCTTTTAAAAGCTCCAAAGAAGACAAGTCAAATCCTGAAAGGATATGGGTTCAGTGGTTACCAGGGATTAGAGCGGAGGGAGTGATGTATAGAGCACGCAGAATTTTTAGAGCAGTGAAACTACTCTGAATGATATTATGATGATGTATATATGGCATTATATTGTACATCTGTCCAAATCCATATAAAGTACAACATCAAGTGTGAAACCTCACGTGAACTATGGACTTTGGGTGGTAACAATGTGTCGATGTGGGCTCATTGGTTGAAAACAAGTGCCGGGCTGGTGCTGGATGTTGACAGGAGGGGAGACTACAACTAAGAGGGGATCCAGACCACAATGGGAACTCTCTGTACCCTCTGTTCAGTTTTCCTGTGAACCTAAAACTGCTCTAAAAAATTAAGTTTAGTAATAAAAAAAAGCAAAGTACCACAGAACAAGATGTACCGGATGCTGTGATTTGCACAAAAAATGAAGGAGAAAGGGATTATACATATATATATATATTCATTTTCTTATATATGCATGAAATGGTTACTGGAGAGTAGTACAGGGGTTTATCCTTGAACTATTAAAAGTATTACCTATTCAGGAATCAAATAAAGCAATTTAAAAGTATATGAAAAATAGCCCGTTCTATCCCTTTTGTACAGTGAGCTAAAAAGCCCATTTCCATGTTGAAATACTACCCCAAATAACTCTTCTTAGTTTTTTAAACTGACACAATCACACAATAGTTTATTGATTCTAACCCTGAAAGTTTGGATCCAATTTTCCATGTTCTTGAAACCAACAAATGTATAAAGAAAATCTTACAAAATCTCCAAAGAAGAAAAATCAAATCCTAAAAGGATAATTAATTAATTAATACAGGTTAATCCTTCCATTTTTTTCTTTATTTAAAACTTCACCTTAAAAGTCGGCCATCATTCCTGGTTATTTATCTGCCATTTAAGGGCATTAACTTTTAAGCCTCCAATCCAGAAGTTTCTGCAGGCAGGGAACATATCGTGCTGTCTGTGTCATGGGTGTGTCGGAAACAGCCAGCGCACACGCAGCTGTCCTTGCCAGCTGAGCAGAGTTCTTGGGAACTACTAGCCGCAGGGCGTCTGGCCCTCTGCAGCATTTTTCTCCTGACCTCAAAAAGCAGCCAAACACATTTTCTAGACAAATTCTATTTCTTTCAAAACTAATTTGTCCAGGTAGTCTGTCAGACAACTTGCCAGAAGTAATATCTTTGATAAAAGGGGTGCTTCCACATTTCCCCAGGATGTTTAGTACCTTTCTTACAGACATCCCCGTGGGTTTCACATACAGTGGCCTCATACTTTTTGGGTGAATCTGATTGTAGCCTAACACCAGAATTTTAAATGTGTACCATTTCGGGGCCTATGGCTGGACAGCTCTGCCTCACCTCTCTGTGGTAGAACTCACTTGCTTCTAGAAAGGGCTGCCCTCGGCTGACACCAACATAACTTGCCAAAGAGTTCACATGCTGACTTTATGATAGGCCCAATGAGGTGAGATATTCTCGCTCCTCCTAAGCTTTTGGCCAGACCAGAAGCTAGGTGCCTCCCAACAGCGGCCAAACTGTTTTGGCTGCGACACTCTGTTTGGCAATATAATGGTATAGTATCAAATTCTGGTGACAGCTTTTAGCTGTGTGGTCTCCAAGGAAGATCTTCAGCTGGAGAAGGGGTTTTCCTGATGCAAACTGGCCGAAAAAATCTTCATCTCAAGGTCAGTCTATATTATATAGAATCAGTCTTCCCACAAGTTCTTAAACTATTGATTGTAATGTTTCCACAATGTAGACATTAATATTAGCAGACTGTGATTCCTAAATACTTGCCGATGAAGGTTAACATACTGGATACTTCAGTAAATTTTTTAAGCTGTTTAAATCCAAGTAAGAAATTACCTCAATCATTCAACAGAAAGAAACCTAAAATATTTTGGGAACGGAACATTTATCTTATTATCAAAAGAAATTCCAAACATAAAGACCTTGAACATTCATCAGAAGTAAAAGTGAAAGCAATCAGAAGCATATATTTAAGAACCGTGTAGTATGAAACAAAAGTGAGGAAATATTTTACAGCTCATGGGTCATATTGATTTATGTATAATAATCAAAGGCACTTGTTCTCACCTTTTAAAAAATGCTTAAAATACATATTTGAAAAAAATTGTAAAATACTCCTTAAAAAGTTTAGGAATAAGCACTGAGTAAATTTCCGCTTCTACATAAACACTTCTTCCATTTATGAATGACCACAACAGCATTAGGTATTCATGGTTCCAAGAATTACATGTTACTATAATTGCCCTATGCACAAAATAGTGGTGCTTCAATCAATGTATCTTCTGAAAACATGTTGCTTTATTAAGAAGCTTGTTTTTAAAAATCTTCAGTAATCATTTCAAGCAAAACTATATATATTTATGTATGACAAAAATACGTCTGGACACAGAGTCTATTTACTGGCTCCTGAAAGACATATTCATATTGAAAGTAAACAGTTTCTTAACCTCTCAGTTTCATCATATTTGTGTACGAAATGGAGCTAATAATATCTCCTGCACAGGACTGTTGGAAAAATTAAACGAGATCATATGTAACACTTATTCTTTACTGTGCCTGATATTAATACTAATTAGCTCTCAAAATAAGTATCTGTTTTCCTTCAACCAGAACTTATTTTCCTCTCTAATTGTAGATGAAATATTTTTGTCCTCTGTACAAGGAATTTCAGACAGATGGAGATATTTCAGGGGTTTAGGACATTCCAATAAATCCTTAAGCATTTGTTCAGATGACCCTTCCCTGGTACCAAGAATAGGTGGTAGGATCTATGCTAGGAGGTGCTTGGGAATTATTGGGAGTAAAGCAACATATTTCCTTTGAGACAAGATTTTTCAGGACCTTAGAGCCTTCACTTTTTGTCCCTCCTGCCCTCACTCCTTTTCTGCCTGCCCACGGGCTGAAGTCTCTCAGGCTTCTGCTACCTTTCATCTATTAATATCTTCTACTATCTGCCCCTTTTGCTCTACTCAAAGATCCTTCTTCAAATATCCATGTGCCATTGATTCCTCCATTTCCTCTATATCAAAAGAAGCAGATGACGGGAGCTTACTGACATATTGACGGCTTACATTGGCCATGAATATCTCTGAGATTCTAAATTCTGTGGATTTTTCTGCATTCCATTCAAATTTCAATGAAGCAGCAGAGTTTAAGAAGACCCAGATACACTACTCTCAAGTAAAATGACCTTGAGCAATTTTCTAACTTTTCTGAGTCTCAGTTACATCAACTCTAATATAGTGACAATAATTCTGCATGCACTAAAGAAAGTCATTTTCACCTAAAGGAAACACTTTTTTTGTTTCCAAACACTGTGTGCAATAGACATCCCTCAAACTCACCTTGTAATTTCAGGGCTGGGATTGAGCTCAGAGATGCAGCGAGACCTGTGAACAGAGTGTAGGTTAGTGATGTGAAGAGGGCTCAGGGTTGGGTGGGGGTACCTGTTACCTTCAGATATATATATATGTATTTTTTTTAACTCATAGTTGAATGATTTGTCTTAAGGCAGGATAAAACTGTTGCTAGAGTTCCAATGGCTTTGTGAAAATACCATGTATCCAGCTGGATTACTTGACAGGTTGTTTTAAGGATCAAATGAGAAAATCCAAAAGAGAGTACTCTTCATCATATTGTATATTGTGACTTAAAGGTTTGGTGACAATAATGTTCTCCTTCTCCATGTTTTCTGCTCTTCAGGATAAACCCCTGCAGTCAACACAATCACTAAGACTTTGGATTGTATTGAACCCTGGGGTCATCTTTTCTAATCCCTCTCAAATGAGGCCCTAAGAGTACATGTGCTGGACACAGGCAGAAGCAGATGGCATTGGCATAGTTAAGAAAAGTAATTCTTCAGTAATATACTTGGGGACTTATGTCCTCTTCTTCAATGTTCTGCAAATGGATATCAGATCATTTTAGGCCGCAAGTCAATTTTGTACAAAAACAATAACTTCCAATGATCCCATCCAAATTTGGCAATGAACTTTGAAAGTTAACTGCCATTCTTATAAAGTGAAATATACCTTACTCTGCAATTTAGCAATCCCACTGCTTGTACTTGAATACACATGGCAGCTTTAACCATAAAACCCAAAAGCAGAAGCAACTCAAATGTCCATCTGCTGGTGAATGGATAAACATACTGTGATATATGCATGCAAAAGAATTTTATTCAGCAACAAAAGGGGACAAACTATTGATACATTCAACAACATGAATAAATCTCAAAAGCATTATGCTAAGTAAAAGAAGCCAGGCTCAAAAGACTACATACTCTATGACTGCATTTGTATGAAATTCTAGAAAAGACAAATCTATATGGACAGAAATCAAAGCTATGTTTGTCAGCTATGTCATACCCATGGTAAGGATTTATATCAATCACAGCTCATTGAATTATATACTTCTAAAAAGTGAATTTTATTATATATAAATTTTACTTCAATAAAGCTGATTTTAAAGAAAAAGTAACTGCTAAAGAGATTCTCTTGATTTTTAGTCTTGTAACTAGCTAATTTAAATGATTTAACCTGCCAACTAAAAGACCACAAATATATGGTAACTAAAGTTTGAAAGGTGAAATATATTTGAAGTGTTCAGAGGTAGAGAGATCCTAGACAACCTTGTCCTTCTTTTTTGACTACTGTCATATAGTTATTATGTTACTGGTAGAATACATAATAAAAGATTAAAAGATCAAGCAATCACGGTGTCTTTTAGGATTTTGAACTAATTACAGAAGGTTATTCCCATGTCTGGATCAATAACCATGCCTCTCTAATTTGTAAAATCTTCATTTTACTGACAAATCACTACAAAACCTCCAGAGTCAACCAAATTGAGCTGAAATTTCATCTTCCCTGTTCTACTCCCACTAGAAACCCTCTTATCATTTAATTATTTACTAATTAATTCCCCATTCCTTCCCCACTTCCAAAAGACCTCAAGCAACTTCATAAATAAGTCAGGCAATGGTAATAATGGGGAAACATTAAAGCACAGATAAATGCAGGGTAGAGGGCCTAAATAACTACTACAAGTGGCTGCAAATTTTGCTCTAAGTTTCTAAGTGGCCTCCAAAAGGGGAAAAGCATGTATTGACATATGATTCTAAATGTCTATAAAGAAAAATCTAAGTATTAAGGAAATGAAACATTCTTTCTGATACCAAGACCAGTGTGAAAATTTTCCCATGGATCCTCCAAAAGAGGAAATTGCAAGGCATAGTGAATATCTTCAATAGTGTATTGGAAAAGCTACAACAGTGAGTTTTCTGTGGCATGCTTAAAGCCACCGAAAAAAAAAAAAAAAAAGCCAAGAGCATAATGCCACTCTAGGGAGGAGAACACGATGGTGGCTAGGAGACAAAGTGACAGGGGAGACTTACTTCTCATTTTTCACATACCCTTTTGTAGTTTTGAGCAGTGCACAATCTACATACATTACCAAACAGTTATAGGTATACGGACTCGGGAGGCAGACTGCCAAACTCAAATCCAGGGTGTATAAACTCTAGCTGTAGAACATTGGGCAACCTCTCTACCTCACCTCTGAAGTGGGGGAGTAGAGAATATCTTCCTCATTAGATTACTGGAAAGGTTAAATGTGTTAATATGGATAAGAAGCTTAGCATCAGGTTAAGTGTTAGCTATTACTAATGATAAAAGGCCAAGGCAATGTTATACCACGTATAAAGCTCGACAATAATCAGATTTTAGTCAAGAGTATAAATTTAGAGTATCTGGCAGAAGTAAAAATAAGTTGCCATGCCTCTGGGGTTGATGCAGCTAACACACCCAATTGGTTTTGGTTTTCTTATGTGTTTTAAAAGGCAATGTATTATGAAGCATGTTGGAAGAATTTAAAAAATATCTCAGTATGTTCATGGACCAGAAGGCTTAAATTAACGTGGCAATATTCCCCAAAGTGATCTACAAATTCAATGCACTTGCTATCAAAAGCCCAACCTGCTTTATTGCAGAAATTAATAAACTGACCCTAAAATTCATATGGAAATACAAGGGATCCAGAGTAGCCAAAACAATCTTGAAAAAAGAACAAAATTGAAGGACTCGTATTTCACAATTTCAAACTTATTACAAAGCTACAGAAATCAACACAATGTGGAACTAGAATTAAGATAAACATATAAAATGAATGAAATATAACTGAGTCCAGAAGTAGAATTTAGTCACATTGATGGTCAACTGATTTTAGGTAAGTGTACCAAGAAAATTCAACATGGAAAGAACAGTCTTTCCAACAAACGGTTCTGGGACAACTCAATATTCACATGCAAAAGAAGAAAGTGGGAGCCCTATTTCACACCATACAAGAACTTAACAAAAATTAACTCAAAATAGACTATAGATATAAATTCAAGAGCTAAAACTATAAAACTCAGAAGAACAAATAGGGATAAATCTTCATGACTTTCAGTTAGGCAATGGTTCCTTAGATATGACACCAAAAGCACAAACAACAACAGAAAGATAAATTGGACTATATCAAAATGTAAAACTTTTGCGCTGCAAACAATACCATTAAGAATGTGCAAAGTCAACCCACAGAATGAGAAAATATATTTGCAAATTATATAAAAGACTGATAAAAGACTTTTATCTAGAATATATAAAAAACTTTTACAACTCAATAATAAAAAGACAACTCAATTAAAAAAATGAGCAAAGAGTCTGAATAGACATTTCTCCAAAGAAGATGTACAAATGGCCAAAAGGACATGAAAAGATGCTCAATATAATTGATGCACAAGTCATTAGGGAAATAAATGCAAATCAAAATCACAATGAGCTGTCACTTCAAACCCATTAAGATTGCTATAATTGAAAAGATAATAATAAGTATAGGCTAAGAAATGAAGAACCTGGAATCCTCATATATCGCTGGAGGGAATGAAACGTTATACAGACATTTTGGAAAACAGTCTGGCTGTTCCTGAAATATTAAATATAGAATTACCATATGATCTAGCAATTCTACTCATGGTATATATCTAGGAGAAAGAAAAACATATGTCCATGCAAAACATGAACACAAATGTTCATAGCAACATTATTCGTAATAGCCAAAAGGTGGAAACTACTCAAATGTGCATCAACATGTTTATCCACAATGAATGGGAAAGCAAAATTTGGTATATTCATAATGAAATATTATTTGGCAATAAGAAGGAATGAAATACTGATATATGTCACAAAGTGGAAGAACCTTGAACACATTATGCTAAGTGAAAAAAGCCAGTCACACAAGACCACCTAAGGGCAAATCTCAATAGACAAATGTATAGAAACAGAAAGTAAATTAGTAATTGCCTAGGACTGAGGGGAAGAGGAATAGAATGAGGAATGACTACTAATATATACACAATTCTTTTTGGGTGATGAAAATGTTCTAAACTTAGATTATGGTAATAGTTGTACAAATCTGTGAATATATACATATATAAAAAAACCTTTTAGTTTTATACTTTAAATTTAATTCAGCTAAATGGCTGAGTTTATGGAATGTAAATTCTATCTCAATAAGGATTTTTTTCTAAAGGCAACGTAACTGGTCACCAGGCCACTGCAACTTTTTGAGTTTGGAATTTCAGCTCTTGAGGGAAGAAGGACTATTAGATTAATGAATGGAATGTCTGATTTCCTTAAGTACTAAATTTGACCGTTGATATCTCTGACATTTCACTTTGACAATTTTTTTTTGTTGTTGTTGTGAAGGTACATCCTCCTTTCAAATGCTTGTTTTGGCTTGTGATTATCTTTCAAATTTTTTTTAGAGCAATTTTTGTGAAACCATGGATAAGTAAAAAATTTGTTATTTTTGAATATGAGTTCCATCGTGGAACCAATGTAATGTAGACAGCTCGAAATATCAAGGAAGCGTTTGGGAAGGATGTGGCTAATGAATGCACAGTACATCGATGGTTTGACAAGGTCCATTCTGGTGATTTTAATCTTGAAAATGAACCACGTGGGTGACCTGAGACCAAGGTGGATAATGATGAGCTGAAAGCTGTAGTGGAAGCGAATCCATCTCAACCTATGCATGAATTAGCAGCAAGGTTTGACATTACTATTCCAACAATATTGTACCATTTAAAACAAATTGGCAAGGTAAAGAAGCTGGATAGATGGGTACGTCGCCTGAATTAAATGTGCATTAGAAAAGAAATCGTCTCAAAGCTTGCCTTTTTTTGCTGTCACGACATAAACGCGAACCATTTCCACATTGTTTTGTTATGTGTGATGAAAAATGGATTCTTTTTGACAATTGCAAGTGTTTAGCACAATGGGTGGATAAAGATGAAGTTCCAAAACACAGTCCAAAACCCAATATTCATCAAAAAAAAGCTAATGGGCTTAGTTTTCTGTTTGGTGGTCCAGCGCTGGTATTATCACTACGGCTTCACAAAACCTGGTCAATCCACTATAGCAGTTGTGTACTGCAACCAGCTGGACAAAATGACAAGGATGCTTGCGATTAAGCAGCTGAGACTGGTCAACAGAGAGAGGCCAATCCTCTTGCAAGACCACATGTAGCCAAAAACAATGATGCTCAAACTATAGAAGCTGGACTTGGAAACTCTCTGTCATCCACCATATACAACAGAACTTACACCAACTGACTACCACTTCCTCCAGGTTTTGGACCACTTCTTTTTCTTTTCTTTTTTTTTTTTTTTTTTTTGAGACAGAGTCTTGCTCTGTTACCTGGGCTAGAGTGCCGTGGCATCAGCCTGACTCACAGCAACCTCAGACTCCTGGGCTCGAGTGATTCTCCTGCCTCTCAGCCTCCTGAGTAGCTGGGATTACATGTCACACTACCACGCCTGGCTAATTTTTCTATTTTTAGTAGAGACGGGGTCTTGCTCTTTCTCAGGCTGGTCTCGAACTCCTGACCTTAAGCTATCCTCCTGCCTCGGCCTCCCGGAGTGCTAGGATTACAGATGTGAGCCACCGCGTCCAGCCTGGACCACTTCTTGCAAGGAAAAACATTCAATTCTCAAGAAGCTGTGGAAAACACCTTTCACGATTTCATCATCACTAGCTCTCAAATTTTCTTCACTGCTGGCATAAACAAGCTACCATTAAGATGGCAAAACTGTGTCAACAGTTTAGGCACATACTTTGATTAACTGCACTGCTTCTTGTTTGAGATATAATAAACTAAATGTTTGATTAGAAATCGGACACTTCATATTTGACGACCTAATACTTTGTGCCAGCAAGTATATTATTTCTTGAAACTAAACTTTTGATTGGAATTAGACAAGATTGCGATCACTGACAATTTCAGGTACAGATTTTGTGTTTTCAATCAAGGGAAAAATTTTGAGTAGTTAGTTAACTAGTTAGTTCCTCTGTCAGGCCAGACATGGTATATCTATCTATTTCATAGACTGTCCGTGGGAACTATTTGAGTCTCACGCCAGCAGGTTGCCCTCTGCTCTGGAATACATTTCCAGGTCAGTTGCCCCCACTATCAATGAGTGTGTGTGCTCAAGGGAATGCAAACTGATTTCAGCCCTATCTTAAACAAAACATAATTAGGAAGGTAAGTATCCTGCCAAAAAATTACATAATGCATTCCAAAGCCAAATAAAAATGAATGTTGGACCAACCATGTGGAATATATGAATTTATCATAGGTTTAGATGGTTAACAGTCATACATATTTATGTAGAGTACAACTTATATTTTCAACTTAAATCTTTCTTTTAGGATTCAATAATTTTACTAGTCCAAGTTTCATACACACGAAAATTAACAAGCTAAAAAGTCTCAAACATTTGCCTCACTATAACATGTTTATCCACTACCTTCACTGCCTTATATTCCAAAATGTTCAAACACCTCACTATTCGAAGTTGGTCCACAGCCTGGGCATCACCTGGGAGACCCACTCAAACTACTGAGTTTGAATTTGAATTTTAATAAGATCCTCAGACAATTCATACGCACATTAAAGTGTGAGAGGCCTTGCTCTCCCCAGACTGATGCTCACTGCAGAGCAGCCTCACGAAAATTAGGCAGTGGATCACCACTAGAAATCTTGATTAAGACAATGCCTAAGTGCAGTTGTAGCAAGCTCAAAATGTCCCTGCTTGATTTAAAGTGGTAAAAACTGTGAATAAAACATCCAGGAACAAAGGCTGTAGTGACCCCTTTAAATTATACAGCCTGGGAGGTGGAACAGAGAGGAGCTTTTTTCTAAGAGAAGCTTTTCCATTTTTCCAGTTATCCCCAGTCCTTCCTCCTAGTTTTGCCCTTTCAGCCCAGCACCACATCCCAGGGGAAGTCCAGCCTGAGATACCTGGGCTGCCAGCAGCAGGTGGTTAAGGGTCAATGATGGCAGGAGGATTCCTGGGTGAAAAACAGAAACCTCACTCTTCCAGGTCTAACTCTCTGTCTGGAAAAGAGCAATTCAGATTGGGAAGCTCTGTTTTCCCTCTCCCCACTTAGGTACAATTCCTTAAAGAGCTCCAACTCGTGTAAGCTTACAGAGTTTGAATAAACGGAAAGCCATCCATTGTCTCTTGACCCCCACATTTCTGCTTCCTGCAAAGGAAGCACATAATGCCAAGTAACTGGGAGGTCCTCCCACATGGATCCGTGGTCTCCAGGCCATGGTGGGGGTGGAAAGACTAGGAAGAATTCAAGAGAGGGTCCTGGAAGGTGATACATAAAATGCTGATTCTTGGGCTATAACCTTAAGATTCTGATTCAGGAGATCTGGGTTTAAGACCAGAAATTCGCATTTTAACAAGTGCCCCCAAGTGATTCTGATGTAGGAGATCCAGGCCCACACATGAGGAAACGGTGATATAATTGGTTGAGGACAGCAAATAAATCACTTATTCTTAAGCACCTATTTCATTTTTCAACCGATGTTGTCAACTTCCTGATTGGTTTCCAAATAGCTTTGTAATCTTCATTCAGCATTTACTGAGCAACTATTGTTTGGAGAGAACTGCACTACCTGAGGCTTCTGCTGTGTTTGGGCTGGGGATGGGGAGCAGAGAGAAATGCGAGCACTTCAGAGAGCTATTTCTCAACTTCCTAGAAGAATGACAAATTGACCATTTCAAGATTTGTGAAACAGATTAACCAAAACAACTATATTACCTAACCACAGTTAGCATAATTTACTAACCTTTTGGAACACCTGTGTGCCAGAGGCACCAAGGCTTTTTGGGTGGGAAAGTTGATTGTGTAACCAAACCACCAGGGTTGAAATCCTACCTTCTCCACCAACACGACCATAGAAAAGTAATTTAACTTTTGTGTGCCTCAGTTTTTCATTCGTAAAATGAATATATAATACCTACGTCAATGAGTTGGTACAGGGATTAAATGAAGCACTTAAATATCTAATTGATACAGGTGTCTCCACGAATTTACAAATACTTTGTGAATATTCATTCTATCTTTAAGTCAAGGCCACAAAACCACCGTGAGTATGAAACGCATGAATTAATAGTAGGAGAATGTACTTTGTTTTGTGTGGAACAGAAACTGTTTTATATTAGAAAAATGTGTTCTCTTTGATTTTAACTAATGCCATTTGCTTCTGTAACTGTGCTTGCTTTTAGTTGTTAGTCAAATATAGTTAATCAAAAAAACAGGGCAGGAGTAACTCCATGACAGGCTGAACTTCCTAGAGTAGGCCTAAGTCTCAGTCCCCCTCCCCAAACACAGATCAGAACTGGCGCGGGCATGAAAATTGAAAATCCTGAGGCTTGGGACCACCCAATCACGGGTCTAAACAATCCTCCACTTTTAAAGGAACCAATGGACAAAGGGGGAAAGGGGATGGTGGGCTCAGCGTATCATATGCCACCGGTGTGTCATGCGCAACCAAAAGTATAAAAGCTTCACTTTTACCCCGGGGCGGGGTCCTGGTTCCTAGAGAGGCCACTGCGTTGGTGCTCTGGGACTTGGACCCTAGCTCGAGCTAGCAAATAAACTCCTTTGCCATTTGCATCCTCGGTGACTCTGCTTCTCTGTTCCTGGGGCCGAGGGGGACCGGTTCTTACAAGTACACTAAGGAGTGATTCCAGAGGCTGATACAAAAATCTAGGTGAAAAAGGTGGAATTAAACTTTATGTTTCATTCAAGCAGTTCAGAAGAAATATTATAACTATAGTGATCTGAGGTTTGTTCGTTTGTTTTTTAAAGTTCCCTAGCCCTTGGCTTCTTTGGGAGTTTGATGCCACACTCTGCCCCAAGTCCCCCTTCAACTCCCAGGCTCAGAGGGGGACAGTGAAGGCAGGTGTCCCGCGGGACCAAGACCAAGGGCGCTGGGAGCTCGAGCCACAGCCCAGAGGAAGGAGGGTCCTCGGGTCCAGCAGCCCCGCCGGCCGCGCTGCAGGGAGGATGCGGACGGCAGACGGGAGCGTGCGCTGCCACGTGACGGCCGCTATAAGAGCGCTCCGGCCGCTCGCCCAGCTCCTGCCGCGCCTCCTCCCGGCGCCCAGCTCCTCCGAGCCACCAACTTGCGGCTGTCACGGCCGCTTGCGCCCCCGCGGCACCATGACAGGTACGCCCCGCGCAGCCCACCGCCCTGCGGGCCCACCCCGCCGTCCCCGGGACCCCCGGCTCCTCTCCCCGCGCGCCCCTCGCAGCCAGCCGCCTCCCCTCGGCCGGGGGGAGTTCCTGGCAGGACGAGGACCTCAGCAAAGTTGCCGGCTGGCCGCAGCCGAGCGTGCTGCTCTCTGCGTCAGCTGC
Source organism: Propithecus coquereli (assembly GCF_000956105.1). NCBI lineage: Eukaryota > Metazoa > Chordata > Mammalia > Primates > Indriidae > Propithecus > Propithecus coquereli. Next base: position 10,901,126 of record NW_012143856.1, on the reverse strand, counting down.
TGCCCCGCCGCCCCCGGGGGCCCAGAATGAGGGCCAGCCAGGCAGAGCCTGGGCCCTGCGCCGAGGCTCCCGTTCCTGCTTCCGTCTCCTCGCCCTCCCTGCTGCTCTCACCGTGAAGGGCGGACGGGCGGAGCAGCTGCGGCGGGGCTGAGTGGGGGTGGGGAGCCGGGTTCCCCGGGCGCAGTGGGCGAGAGTCCCCGGGCGCAGCGGGATCGCCGGGAGCCGCCCGGGCCTCCCGCGGGCGGGCACTCCGGGAAGGGGCGGCCCCGAGGCGGGGATACCGGCGGCCCTGGCCCGGCTCCTCCACCGCCCGCCCGGGCCCTGGCCGCCACGCTCAGCCTATTTTTAGGCCTTTGGGGCCGGGTTGCGGAAACTGGGAGCCGCGGCTAGAGTCCTCGGGTAGGGGCCCCGGGAGGGCGCCGGCCTCAGCCCCACTTGTTGCAAGGCCTCTGGGCGTTCGGGCCGCTCCGCGAATCTGCCAGGAGGACTGGGAAGCTCCGAGGTAACTGATCCTTCCGCGTCGTTGAGGCTGATAGCTGGGGTTATTACAGCAATTGAACTGCCAGAAAGATGGCAGGTGTAACCCAGAGTTCAGCGGTCTTTAGAAAAATTAGACTCCTACCCAGCTGTCATTGGTCTGTCTTGATCACTCGTAATGTTTGCTAGATCTGGTATTCTAACCTGTGTCCTAAGCATTTGTTCTGACCCTTATTTAATCTTGGAAATTATCCATACCCATGCTTCCTGAAATCCTTGAATCCTACCCACCTTATTAAACTTTTCTCCATTACCTCCCAGATTCTGGACTGCTTTTGAGTTAAAACATCATTTTGCCCGGGTTAAGTACCTTTGGTGCTGATTAACTTTGCAATGTTACCATCTTATGATAGGTTGAAGAAAATAGCAACAAGTAGAGGTAGAGGTTGATGAGCTTGCCAAGGGACAGGTGTCACTGTTCAGAGCTTTCTTAGAGTGTCACTGACTGGGAAACCCGTGGGCCTCCGAGGGTGGAGAATTGTCCTTCTATAATTCAGTAGTTCACCTGCCCTGGAAGAGAGCCCAACAAAATGTGTGAAGATGGCTCTCGGGTCCACAGCTGAGGGATGTGCTGGCCTGCTCGACAACCCACAACTTCCTCTCACTTCTCAGTAGAATTTCCACTACCTCCACATTGGAAAATGGGCAAGGGAGAATGAGGATACCCAAGACAGAAAGAGAATGACTTCATGACAAAGTGTCCTAACTCCCTGGTTGGGCAACTGTGCCCCAAATGACCCCTGCCAGAGCTTGATCCTAAGTGCCCTATACATTTGGATGCCTACCAACTTGCTAACGTCAAATCTTCTTGGAGATGGAGTGTACCCCAGAATCATTGATGGGAAGGACGAGAAATCTTAAAGTCTTGGCTGGTGGCCTTGGGAGGGGGTGGGGATTGTTCAGTAGGAAGAATAATCCATGCTTGCCTTTTCTTCTGCCGACTAAGTGATAATTGGAGATTGGGGTGTGTGTGTCTCTACCTCTGTTTGGGAAGGGCATCCAGAGGACAGGGTAGGGGGTAATGCTGGCCTCTTCAAAAAAGAGGAGGCACAGGTTTGTAAGAGCTTCTCACGTGGTCTCTAAATCCATTTAACAGTGATTGGGCACTATTTAGAAAGAAGTGTCAAGGAGGGAAGTCCTCTCTGGGAATTTGATATTGTGAGCAGACTCAAAGTGACTTTTCAGGAGTGTTGGGGCAAGGGAGCTTTTGCTCCAGGTTGAGGAAACAGTAAGTTCAAAAAGCATGAGACATGGCATAAACATAAGCACAAGAATGAAGAATACGGACTCTGCTCTCAGACTGTCTTATTTGAGATTGACAGTTGGATTTGTGCTTGGCTAAAAATACTGTCTGCAGTACCTTGTAGAAGAAACAGGAAATGCACTTCTTGATCTCTTCATTACTACCAGTTAATTGCCCCAAGTTCACCCTGTGGGCGTTAAGCTATTGTTTACTTTGAAAATTTAGCATGTCCAAACATTAAATAATTTTTATAGCTCAGTCAGCCTCTTGAGGTTGCCAGACATTTCCTGCTATGGTCTTGAACCTTTCTTGAAGCAGGTATTTGAGTTTTCCCTCCAAGGAGGCTGCTGCTTTATTAATAGAGCAAGTTGATCTCAGACGAGCTGATTTTGCCAAACTACTGTTTGAAAAGGGTCCTGGGGAAAAGGCTTTTTCCAGGTAAGATGATGTAATGAGTGTGGTGTTTTTGTTTTTCTTTGTATTAAGATCAGGCCTTTGTGACACTGACCACAAACGATGCCTACGCCAAAGGTGCCCTGGTCCTGGGCTCATCTCTGAAACAGCACAGGACCACCAGGAGGCTGGCCGTGCTCACCACCCCGCAGGTCTCAGACTCCATGAGGTGAGGCCCTCGCTGCCGCCCAAACGTCTGCAAGGCTCTGAAGTCCTTCTCCCCTGTTTCTGGCATCAGTGGGCATTGAGGCCATACCCTTTTCAGGAGTTGAGCACTGAGTAGAGAAAAATGAGAGTTGCTGAGTGAAGGATTCCTGGGTCTGAAACCTCTTCCTAGCTTTTGGGAGATATTCGAATTAGGCTTCCTTCTGGGAGGTGGTGTTCTGGCCTACACGCTTCCTGATTCTGACAAGGAGTGGAAGAAGGAGGACTCTCCCTTCACCCAGTCCTTTCTGGGCGATCTGAGTGAGTGTTTCAGTGCAGGCTTTCCCTGCTTAACTATACCTTTATGTAGTCACAATTCACTTGTACTCCTTTCGCAAAATGCTGCAGGGGCTACATTGTTTCCTGTTTCAGACCAGGACTTTGAAAGAAAAGTAGCCATTTTCTCCATTGCTAGTTGACCCCTTTGTAACCTAAAGATTTTATTTATAATACAGTGTACTAGAATCTTTACCAAAGGGCTTTCTGAACTGGAGGTTTTGCTAGGGGAAAGCACACTAAGGAGCACAAGCAGCTTGTTGATTGCTTGTTCCCTTTGATTTGTTGGACTTAAATTTTGAAATATCTGAATGAACTACCTAGTTCTTAATACTAACTTTAAAAATATCTGGGCATACAAGCAGCTTTATGATGTTGGGTTTTTTGTTTGTTTGGTCTCTTTGCCCTCTTAGAAATTGAAAATGCCCTTCTTGTGATTTAAAAAAAAATGTAGGCACAGGCCAAATGTCTCTGAAAAGTAAGCATTATATATATACATACATGTGTGTCTTTCACTAATAACCTTGTTCCTAAATGATAATTTAAGAAGATGCCAAAAAGGCTGTCTCCTTATATGTATGTCCTGATTCGAAGTCTGTCAGTGAGGGTATGTGTAAGAAACCAGACCTAGTCTTGGATTCCCTACCACCACCACCACCACCACCGCCACCAATTTACTTTGGTCAATGATGTCCCTAACCATTTCTTTTCTAAAAAGATCAAATTTACCGTGTGAACTAGAACATATTTTTGTACAACTTTGGAGACAGAATACAATACCAGTTTTGTTCTGCATGTCTGACATTGTTATAAACTTTCAATGATGATGTTTTTATCCTATGTTTTCCCTTGTGCTGAGTTTAGTGTCTCACCAAGTCTACCCTACTAACTCACCTCAAGAGCTTTCTAAAATAAAGTTTTAGTTAATTTGAGGCATGGAGAAGTGTATCTCACAAGCCAAAGTGAGTCTCTCATTATGCCCAAATAGAGTGCTAAGCACTTAATAAATGCTAGTTATATTGGATTCTAAAAAATGGCGACCTAATAACTGAGCCCTTTAACTTCTTTTGGGACACAGAACTTCAGGCAATTCTTAGTCAATTGCTTTAGCAAAAGTGATTAGTTATAAAGTTCATTGTAGATATTATATGCACATTACTCAGCATAATTTATAAAAATATGCAACAGAATAAATTCTAATAAAACATCATTGTCAAATACATAGGCTGTTGCAAAGATGTACTTTTACCAAAGGTCCCATTTTTATATACTATTTCTATAACCTGCCAGATATTCAGTGATACAATTAAAAAAAAAATAGATAACTTCTTCTATTATAAGGTTTTCAGACAAGAATTTCATTCTCTCCATAAGCAGTTCTTAATACTTTAATGAAGTTAACTGCACATGCAAATAAATACAATTTGTCCTGAAGTAAAACCGGGACAGATTTAAGGGGATATACTATACCAAACCAACAGACTGTTCTGGTAATCGATCAAGAGGATAATAAGGCAGCAGTCTTATATTAGATAGGTCACTTGTTCTGAAAGTTCTAAGTGCTGTTGTCTGGATTTTATTTTGACAGAAAAGTTTTAGAGACAGTCTTTGATGAAGTCATAATGGTGGATGTCTTGGACAGTGGTGATTCTGCTCATCTAACCTTAATGAAGAGGCCTGAGTTGGGCGTCACGCTGACGAAGCTCCACTGCTGGTCACTTACACAATATTCAAAATGTGTGTTCATGGATGCAGATACTCTGGTGAGTGTGGCTTTGAAGGCAGAAAAGATGTGTGTAGTAATGGAGACCTGTTAGGTATTTTAGGAATGCTGTCAAGGCTTGCCAGTGAAGTTCAGATAAAACCACTGTCATAAAAAGTGTCAGGTGATGAAGGAGGTAGGGCCAGGCTGTCTTACAGCTGTCATCATCTTTTGTGTTAGATGACATCGGGAGAACTTAAGAAGGGTCTGTTGCAGCAGAACATTCCTGTAATGCTTTTTCTCCCCCTTTGAATCAGGTCCTAGCAAATATCGATGATCTTTTTGAAAGAGAAGAATTGTCAGCAGCACCAGACCCAGGGTGGCCTGACTGCTTCAATTCCGGAGTCTTTGTTTATCAGCCTTCAGTTGAAACATATAATCAGCTATTGCACCTTGCTTCCGAGCAAGGTAGTTTTGATGGTATGTATCTGCCATCTTCACATCTGGTAAGCTATTAGTAACTTACAGGGGCTATTTTGTTCTTCTCAGGGATATAATTGCTGAGGTTTCTTATGCCTGGAAGATACATGAGATGTAGCAAGCATTTTAAGTTGCACTCTTTTGGGAAATACCGTTGTGTGTTTGTGTGTGTACATGCCTTTTTTCTATAGATGCGTAAGATTAAGATAGGCAATTTTACAGGCTTCTCTTTAAATGGCCTCCCTGTTTGTAGATTAGATAGTGATAAATGTACCATGATTATTAAAAAATACAAAACACTGAATAAAAAACTTTAACATGTTTAAACCTGATTAATCTTAAGCTTAAGAGGGTTTGACAGCCATTGCTAACAGGAGGATCCAGCACTGTTTCCATGGAAACTTGAGGAATAAACCTGATAGTTTGGATCTTATTCTCTTGGGAGGCCTTAAAAAAGAAGCTAGAAAGTTTATGTGAATAATCTTTGCTTTCAAACTCTCATTTTCTATAATATTGTGTGTCAGATAGAGTGATATCTGCAAGGCCAAAGAGTAGAACATTGACAAAGTTAGAATCTATTTTCTATCATGCATAAGTGTATCTGTAGCTATATATATTTATAAAGATTCTGACTACCTGTGATATAGAATCTCACATCCTTTGAAGAATTTTAATCAAATGAATTAGTAGGTATGCTTTCATTGCAGGCTGGTCTCTGAAATGATAAATAATAAGCCATTTTTAAAAAATAAAACATAAGACAAAACCAGTAGTTAATATGTAAAAGCAGTTCTTTTAAAATTATTGTTGATAGTTCTTTTGAATAAAAGACCCAGTTTAGAGAGGAAGAAGGACATGCTCTAAGAAGCCCTCCCCGCAGTGGCTCATTATCAGATACTCGACATTGTAACACAGCCCAGGAGGGAACAAGGGGATGAGCCAGAGGCCAGAGCTCTGGCGCAGACACTCGCACCAGGTGCTTCTTTCCTCCTTTTCCCTCTCCAAGAGCAGATCTGAGATTTGCAGTGAGTAGATCTTTTGGAACTAGCAGAAATAGTCTTTCTCGTTTGACATAAAATTCAACCCTGGTGCACATATGAAGATTCATTTTGATTAGTTATAAAATTAAAAATCAACATCTTAAATTTAAACTTTTTAATCATTAAATCTAAAAGTTTATTAGATTACTGAAGTTAAAACATTTAAAATTTTACAAAAAACTGAGATTGGGTTTTTGTTGTTACTGTTCACAGAAACTGAATTGTGTCTAGTCATGTAGCTGAGGTTTTGGGGATTGCAGCTGTGTGAAATATCATTGACGAGAATAAGGAAGTTCAAGTCTTCATTTTATTTCACTGTTTAGCTAATTTACAGTCTAAGCTAGTAGTTTGCTCAAACAAGGATGATTTTAACCTCCAAGGGACATTTGGCAACGTCTGGAGACATTTTTCGTTGTCACAACTGAGGGGGGAGGGTGCAAATGGCATTTGGTGGGTAGAAGCCAGGGATGCTGCGGAACGTCCTGCAGTGCACAGGAGAGCCCCCCGCAACAAAGAAATATCCAGCCCATGTGTCAGTAGTGCTGAGGATGAGAAACTGCTGAGGCACAATGTGCTCTCAAACAGAGCAGAAATATCTGAACCATAGTGGATGGCAGCATGTGACTAGAAGCACAATCTTGTTTTAAGCAGCCTTACAGTAAGAAAGTAATAATGTGTTCAATGAACACTGTGATCAAGGCCAAATGAAACTTCCCCACTTTACTGACATGTTTTTAGCTCCTGCTATTTTTCCTGTCATATTAGGAATGAAAGGTGTATTGTCATTAAAGTTCAAAACATGTATTCCTTATTTCTACTGCTTGTACTGAAAGAGTTACTTTTGTGTAAAAGGAAGATGACAGTATTTTTGGCAGAAATCTACTGTTTGTCTTAACCTTGCCATCACAGCGTAGCTTTCTTTACCTCCTCTATTGTAATTTGAAGGAAGTTCAATATAATCCTGCCACAATTTCAGTGTAACTATTCTCAACATCAATAAGTGAATCACATTCTAAAGTAGATTTTATGGCCTGCCAATTGCCTAAAATCTGCATGATTTTAATCATGCAAAGAATCTGGTTTGTAACCTAGAAGAATATTAGATGCTGTTGAGAGATAAGAGTTTGAATCCCAAACAGTGGTGTGCCATAGTAAACTATATAGGTCACAATTTTAGAATATGAAACAAATTAGTTAACTGAGAGAAACTAACCTGAACCATCTACCATGTTCTAGAATCTAGAGGCACTAGAGGAGTTGATGAATTTGTTGTTAAGAAGCCTGAATGTATGTAAAGTGCTCTGCTAGAAAGCACTTTCTGCATTTTCAGCCAGAATTTGAAACCATAGGGAGATTCCCTCTGTGCCTGCTAGCACATTTCATTATTCAGCAGCAAGTTCCAGGAGCTGGCCATCCTCTGGGTGCATTTACTGCCTCATTGGTGACAAAGGATTGAATTTTCTGTTACTAGAAATGCTTAATTGAAAGAGTTAAAAAGTTGTCAAGTATGTAGCCGAGAACTTATAGTTAGTTCTCAATATGTTTAAATTCAACAGAAGAATAAACTAGCAGCTCTCAAATGAAAGATTGTTTTCACTTGAAGTATGTGTTACTCAGCTTGACTCAGCAAAGAAAGCTCACTCCACACCTTGGGAGCCTGCTCCTCCTCCTCCCTGGAGAGGCCTACTGTCCACTTGAATCAGTGTGTGAACTCATGTGACAGAAAGACTTATTGGATTTATGCCTGATATTAATAAAATATTTCTTTATGAATGGTCTAATGGCAGTAACCTTGCTTTGCCTTAAGTTTTCATATCTTAATAAAATTAAGAATTATATTTTAAAAATTTTGTTTAGGTGTCATGCCATAGGCATCAAGTCGAACATTTTCAGACATTTCTTCCACTGTTACCTACATTTTTCTAATAACCACAGGCTCTCCCTTCCCCTACCCCCAACTCCACTCAGTTTTGTCCCAGCATTTTTGGATTATGGAAGACCAGTTTTGCAGATGACTGTATCTCAGTCTGAGTATCTTACAAGTCCTGCTTAATCTCTTGCCTTATGTTCAATAGAAACTAGTGGAGCCTGCTGTCCACTGACAAGGCACACAGGCCGCTGATGGCTGAGCATTTGCAGCTGCTTTCACAGCCCTTCTGGTGTGAAAGAATGTGGCTGTCATTCTTCTAATCACCAGACCTCTAATCACATCTCCCACACCGCCCCCCACCCCAACTCCCCATGTTTCTGGCCAAGAAAATGATCCTAATATGGCAGACCATGCTAGGTACCGTGACTTCTCTTTCTTCCCAAATATCTAGAGTGTTAGGATTTAGAACTAGTGACTACATACCTAATTCATGGCTGGCATCTGATTTTCCATAGTGAAGAGTCTAAGTTCCTATACTATTGTTTGTATCTTCAAACTGTCTTGATAATTACTTCATTGCTGAAGTTACATGTTTCCTGAAAAATTGAACAATAGCTGTTGTGAAATAGTGATACACTAGCATTGTATAAGATGTTAAGATAAGGTTAACTCCAGGACTTGTTGGCAGTTAAGGGGAAGAGAGAGGTCATGATATTGCAGGTACTAATCAGCTATTTTCCTCCACCATATACTTATGTGAAATGAAGCTGATACACTTGACTCTTAATTTGAAGAAATCAATGTGAATGCAAGTGGAGGTTTATTTTCTTTTCCACTTGGACTAAAGTATCTAAAGGGTGCTTGGACAGTTGAAAATAAGAGTATAGTGCTTGGAAATTGCTGTCTATTAATTTCATCTGTATGTGTTAATTTCAAAAACCTAAGTCAGGAATTCATATTTTTCAATTTGGAGTGTCTTTTTTTTAATCTTTGTACTCATTTTAATTACTGTACCCTAAATGCCCTAATCTTTTAATTGGTGTGTTAGAAATTTTGGTCTGTAGTCGAATTTTCAAAAAGAAGGAAAAAATAGAGAATGCATTGGTGGCAGATTATTAGATATGGTTTTACTGTAAGCGGAATCCAGAATCTGCTGTGAGGTCAGTATATCTGTGTGTTCCACACTCTAAATGGGCATTGAGACCCTTAAACAGAGTACAATGTTGTAAAATTATTTTTAACAGAAAAGATTTCTTGCTAAATTCTATTAAAGTGTAAAATTGACCGCATGTCACCTTCCTTAATCTTTGTAGTTAATTAGGCTTCATACTGGTCCTGCCCAAAAAAGGAATGAAGTACTGAAGTATTTCAAGATGGTACTTGTCTCCTCCAAACCAAATGAGCTCAGAGATTTAGGTGTGCTTCACTTGTTTCCTTGACTTGATAGGTTCTGCCTAGACTGTCATCTTCCCGCGTTGGCTTTCCCCAGCTGCCCAAACACTAGGCTGCTTGTTGCCCTTAGATTATTAGTTGCTTTGAAAATTACGGTTATCTTGCATTGATATCATTTGATAGTTTAGGTAATAAGGATCTTAAATAAGCTGAAAAGCAAAAGCTATAACATGTAATGGCAGAATAAATGAGCACACTGAAGTTTTTTCTTAAGAGCTATTTTTATCTCATTGTACTCATGAGTATTTTTTTTAGCCATCTGTTTGTTTCTAGCTTTGTAACCAGCAGAGATCATGAACCCTGTGAGAAATAGACGAGGAGGAGACTAGTGTGTTAATGTGTGTGCAGGCTCTTATGCTAGTCATTTTACTTTTTCAATAGTCCTGTGAGGTAGGCATTCATTCATTTAACAAATATTTATTGAGGGCCTGCTATCTAGCTGGTACTGGGAATCCACCATTGTTACAGTTCAGGACAGCAGCTTGCCCAGTGTCCCTGAGTTGGTGGCAAAGCCAGGTCTGAACCAGAGTCTTTCTTAACTCTGTGGCTGGATATCTGTATGTGGGTTTTTTTTTTTTTTCCTTTCTTTCCTGATTATCCCACATAGCATTCTTGAGAATATATCCTGAGAATGATACAGGAAGAAGATCCCTATTACCCTGGCCTTATTACAGATTAATTGTTAAATACTTAAAATTTATTTCTCTGAGGGCTGGGCGCGGTGGCTTACGCCTGTAATCCTAGCAGTCTGGGAGGCCGAGGCGGGCGGATTGTTTGAGCTCAGGAGTTCGAAACCAGCCTGAGCAAGAGCGAGACCCTGTCTCTACCAAAAATAGAAAGAAATTAATTGGACAACTAAAAATATATAGAAAAAATTAGCTGGGCATGGTGGCGCATGACTGTAGTCCCAGCTACTTGGGAGGCTGAGGCAGAAGGATCACTTGAGCCCACCAGTCTGAGGTTGCTGTGAGCTAGGCTGACGCCACGACACTCATTCTAGCCAGGGCAACAAAGTGAGACTCTGTCTCAAAAAAAAAAAAAAAAAAAAAAATTTATTTCTCTGAGTAGACAGAGCAACTGGTGTATTTCTCATTTTACTGGTGAAATAATGGAGGTTCATCTCTTCTGTCTCTATAGGTACTCTTCCTCCCCTCTGATCCACAGTACCTGAAAATGCTTTGTCATTTTAAATCACCAGCACAGTTTATAGTTTCGCATTGTTTTATAAAATCTGGAAGGTTCATCCGGTATTTGAAAAATCATTTTAATTTCTAATTTGGGCAAGATGCTAAGTTTAAGGGCCAAAAATAGACTGGTAAATAATAAAAATTTTATCCCTGCCTCTATAAAGCTTGTATTCTGTGAGACCTTACAGACATTTAACAACTAATTACAGTTACAGTTAATCATATTCTGATAAGTTCGGAGTGCTAAGAGAGCCTAGACCAGGAGGAACCTACCTTAGCCTGAGAAAGTGAAATTTAAGCCAAGAATAAATGTTTCCTTGCATTTATTTAATAGTTTAATAACTTGGTTATTAAGAATCTTTTTTTAAAAAAAGAGTGGGGAAAAAAAAGCTATTACATGAAGTGGTAAAATAAATCAATTGTTCTTGACTTAGATGGGTTGATGCAGTGATGCTGGGACCCAAGCTCCAAGTGCCTGGATTTCCATAAGCCACCTGGGTTTAATCCGCTGATCCTCAGTAAACCTCATAAAAATATCCCTAAGAGCTGGGCCATTCATAAGCTGTAATTTAGTAATCCTTGGCATGTTCACTATAGGCAGCAATGATGACATCTGCCAAGTGTATTATAGGAAGTCAGTTTTTTAAAGAGTGAGTCACATGTTCATTTCAGTACTTGTCGATTATAATATAAAGCATATTTTACTTTAAATTATTTGCTGGATAACTGTCTATCCACCATCTTTTTGGATTAGGAACCATTTGAGAACTGAAACCTATTTTATTCATCTTTATTATGCCGGTATCAAATTTATATAATTTTAGACATTTTTAAGAATTGTATCTTCTGATTAAAAAAGGGAATCATTCTCCAAAAGACTCTAGACCAGTGCTTCTCAAATTTTACTATGCAAACAAATCACCTGGGATTAAATATAGATTCTGATTCTGTAGGTCTGGGGTGAGGCCCAACATTCTGCATTTCTGTCAAGCTCCCAGGTGATGCCCATGCTGCTAGAACCTGGATCACAGTTTGAATAGCATGATTCTAGGGGAAACATTCCTGTGTCTGAGATACTAGGGTTCAAGTTTAAACCAGAATTGACTCACTAGCCTACTCTCCACAGTAGACAAGCCAGCTGCGAACACACTATGGAAGAGCACACAAACCACACAAGCATTGAACAAATGCACAAATTTAAGAGACAGCACTCAACTCCATTTCTGTCTTAGGAAACTAATAGACCCAGGTTCTGATAAATACTACGGTGTGTCCATAGGCTCACAAGACATAGAAAATACAAAGTACCTAGTAGCAAGATGATCATGTACTAGCCTTTGAGCAGCCTGTTGGAAGGATGATACAGAATCAGATATTTGCTTTTGTTTGCAGGCAGATGCCATGTGCCCCTTGTTCCTTTCCCTTTCTCCCTATCTCTCACCTGTGTTGCCACGCCCTGGCCTGCGGGATCACAGCTGCTGGCGATACCTGCTAATCACGTTTGTTGGTTATGAGATGAGTGAGCTTAACAGCGTCTTAACCTGTCAGATTAAATAAAGCTGCCTCTGGAAGTCTGACTAGCATGTACTGGACAAGTCTTAGAGCTTTTGTAGTGGAAATTCGGTCTTCATGGCATCCTTGTATGTTTTATAACATGGGCATGCTTAGATTTACATTCTGCTCTGAATTGTGCTCTCATTTAAAGATTTCTAAAGAGAGGCTATTGATAACACTATACATAGATTTTTCTGATGAAGTTAAAATATTTGACCTTGAAATGCTGAACTGTGCATTTAGGAAAAGGTGGTTAGAATATCTAGGCTGTTGAATTTAAAAATTATTTAAGAAGCCACAGATTTATAGATGGCATTTAATTCTATTTTTAATCCACAATTTGGGGCTACTAGGTGACTTTTAGTAGTCACATGATGAGGTTAGTGGCCAGGGAAGCTTCATGATCTGTGTTGTCCCCTCTAGAGGTAAGCATTTGCCAATTTGATGGGCACCATTCCACTGATTGACCAATTCTTGTTTGTTGCCTTTTCTCCTCCTTGTTTGTTTCCTGTACCCCCAGTGCATCTCAGCCTTCCTGTGGCACACAGCTGATGGATAGATGATGTTTGTAGGGTACTCAAGGGTAAACAGAAACGGCCTTTTGTGGCCAGAGGCAACCAGCCAGGGGCTCTGAGGGATCAGCAGCTCTGACTCCTGTTTCCCAGGCTTACGCAGTTTGGATCTGGAAGTTCTGCTTTACAACTACTATTCAGGCCTCTGTGGAATTAGATTTCTTCACTGTGTTACATGTAGCCAGTAGTCATTTTAAGTAGAATTGCTTAAGTTAAAGAAGTCTTATTAAGGCTTAGGTTTTAAAATTAGATAGTGGATATGTAGAGTTTTATTCATATGCTTTATAACCTACATGTATATTTTTCTTTTGATAGTATCACATTTCACAATAAAAATAACAAGAATCTTTAGAAAGAAAATCTTAGCATAATTCTTATTCTTGCCCACAATTGTATTATTAATATTTTAAAATTACAAAAATAATGGGGAAAAGCAGGGGAAAGGAACATCTATTACACCAATCCCCTAATGCAATTACTATTTCATTTATTTTTTTCCAATATAAATGTTTATTAATGTTTATGTTCTTAGTTATAATCATAATGTACATAGCTGTATATCTTTATGTATTACACAATAGACTGGTGGGCTTTATAGGCATTATTTTTAATAGCTGAATAATATTCCTCTGAGTGGTTAGTATCACAATGTACTAACCATTCCTGTATGGTAGAATATGTAAGTTGTTTAAACTTTTCTACTGTTACAGAATATCTTCAGAGTTTTTGCATTTATTCCACAAATAATTTGCCAGTGTATAAGACATTCTGCTACATACTAGAATTATAATGGTAAGCAAAAAGAGTCATAATCTCTATTCTCGTGGAATTTAGAATCTAAAGACTAACAGTTCCTGATTGTATTTTGCATTTTAATCACATTAGTCCTCAGACTTTTAAAAAAAACTTTTTATTTTGAGAGGATTGTAGATTTACATGCAGTTGTAAGAAATAAAACAGAGAAATCCTATATACCCTTCACCCAGTTTCCCCAATAGTGATATCTTACATAACTAAAATACCTCCACAACCAGGAAATTGACATTGGCATAAGCACCAGCTCATTCGGATTTTACCAGTTTTACGTGTATTCATTTCTGTGTGTGTGTATATATATATGCAGGTTTGTCATGTGTTGATTGGCATGACCACCACCATAGTCAAGATGCGGAACAACTCCATCACAAGGATCCCTTGTGATACCCTTTTACCCCCATGGCTGCCTCTCTTCTCTCTTTCCCTAACCCCTGGCAATATAAATTTGTTTTCTATCTCTGTCATTTTATCATTTGATGGCTGTTATATAAATGGAATCACCCAGTATGTAACTTTGTGGGAGTGGACTGGAGTTTTTCACTCAGCATAATTACTTTGAGAGTCATCCAGGTGGTTGTGTGTATCAATAGTTTGTTCCTTTTCGTTGCTGAATGATGTTCCATTATATGGATGTACCACATTCATAGGTCTGTTGGATCTATGAGCTGTTTCTGGTTTTGCTTTATTGTGACTAAAACTGCTATGAACATTTCTTCAGCCTTTATTTTGATTACGTGTAAAAGGAAATTAGTAAGACTTCAGGCCTCTGTAATTCAGCTGCCAGCATCTAGTGCCACAGTCAGGGTATCTCTGTAGAATCCACAATAAGCCTCTGATGAATGGCATGGTGTTTTGGCTTTCATATTTTGTGCCTTGGAATATATGACTTTGCTTATATAGCTAAAATTGTCTTTTGTTTTCATATCTATTTGTTGTCTTAGTCTGTTCAGGCTGCTGTAACAAAATACCATAGACTGGATGGCTTATAAATAACAGAAATTTATTTGTCACAGTTTTGGAGGCTGGAAAGTCCAAGATTAAGGTGCCACTAGGTTTGGTGTCTGGAGAGAACCCACACCCTGTCCACAGACAGCTATCTTTCTGCTGTAACTTCATGTGGCAGAAGAGGTGAGGGACCTCTCCTGGGCCTCTTTTATAAGGGCACTAATCACCTTCCAGAGACCCTACTTCTAGATATCATCACCTTTGGGGGTTAGGGTTTCAATGTATGAATTTGGGGGGGGACATAAACTTTCAGTCCATTACATTTTTGTAGCAGTGAAATATATCCTCTTGTCATCGCTGTTGTCCTTTAGAACTTACAAAGGTGGAACTCTGATTTTCTGTTGAGCCGTTTGTCCCTTGAGGAATGGGGGACCTGTCAGGGTTGCTGTGTCAGAGAGGTTGTTCCATAGACATTCACTCAGTGCGCACCTTTTTTAGAGTTCACTGAAGGTGTTTGGAAAGGATGGGATACACAGAGGATGGGTAAGGTACATTTGGACTTTAAAGCCGTGATCTTACTATAGTAACTCAAAAAAAGATGTTTGGATCAGACACTTAGGTTTTTAGATTTTCCTTGTTTCTATTTCTTTTGAATGAATGGTCATGGCCCTCACTTTCTGAGAAAGACATGAAACTCAGGAACACAAGGGCTGAGCAAGCACTTTGCTTTATGATTGTGGCAGACCTTGCCACGGCGATGACTGACCGGGACCTGCCCAGAGACTTGGTGAGCGGTAGGAGAGTACACCACAGGGGTGATGTGGCCTCTGGCCCTCTGTCAGTAAGCCAACAGTTGGGAGCCCCAGAAAACAATTCCATTATCCCAGTTTGCTCTCTTGCTTTTTGCTGCTTTTTCTGTCCCATTGCTCTTAGGAAAAAGTCTAAAACCTTTAACTGGAGATAAAGTGTAAAATCTGATCCCGATGTAGTCTGGTGCCTGCCGACCTTTCTGAGGCTCATCTTGTGCCGTGCAACTGATTCTCACTCCACAGTCCACCTTCCAGGTTGTCTTTCCATAGCTTCATGTTCCTGCCCACTCAGGTCTGTGGTGCAAGCTGTTTTTGTTCTGCCTGGAACACCATTTACCCTCCTTCCCTCCACCTATGTTTGTCAAGTTCTCTCCTGCGCTTCTCAGATCTTGGTTTAAACACAGTTTCCTCGTGGAAGCCTTGCTTGACCCATCAGACGAGGCCCGAGTCATTCCATGTGTGCTGTGGTGCCCAGTACTTTCCTTCACTGCACTCACCCCTATCTGTGATGTTCGCTGACTCTTGATTCGCTGCTATCAGTGTCTCCCCCTGCCCACCAGGCCCTCGGAGAGACGATGACCATGTCTCTTGTGCACCGTTGATTCTGCCGTGCCTAGTACAGTGTCTGGTACATAGTTTCTGCTCGAGAAATATTTGTTGAATTAATTAAATCAGGGAAATGACCACCCCCCAAAATGTCCTTAATGGGTGTGACAAGGAATTTATTACTTTAAAATGAAATTAGTATCTATTTTTGAAGGTCCAGTTATATACTCCTATAAAATTGTACTATCCTAGAGATCTGTTAACTATAATTCATATTTTTTTTCTTTCAGGTGGGGACCAGGGCTTACTGAACACATTTTTTAGCAACTGGGCTACAACAGATATCAAAAAACACCTGCCATTTATTTATAACCTAAGCAGCATTTCTATATACTCCTACCTCCCAGCGTTTAAAGCGTAAGTGCAAATGGTTTACCTTTTGTTGGGGATGGTAAGGACAGGGGAGTGGGGTTTAAAATTTTGGGGGTGCCTCATTGTCATTCTAAGAAAAATAATGGGTGGGAACTTTGAGGAAAGTCTTTCTGTTGTGGAAACATGGCCGTAATGGGGAGAGGCCTTGTTGTCTATGCCCTTATTCTTGGAGTAACCGGGAGGCTTTTAGCCGCCTTACAGGACAAGGTTCCCATCAGTTCCTGGGGTGCTCGGCCCTCTGGTAAACCATCCATATGTCATGGTCAAGAACGCAGACTGTAAGCTCTGCAGACTTAAAACTTGAAGGGGTTGAATTTGGGCACGAACTCAACTTCTGCCTCAGACTGGCTGCTGAGCTGCTTCTGTTTCCCTCAACTGCAAAAAGAGGGTGTTGAAAGCTCCCTCCATGGTGGTTGTGGGGATTAAGCAAGATGCTGGCAGCAGCGTGGTGTTGTGGTTAAGAGTAGGGTCTCTGAAGCTGGATGACCTCAGGACACATCCGGGAGCAGCCACTTACTAGATAGTGTCCTTGGGCTAGTTACTCAACTCTCTGCCTCACTGTCTTCATAGTATTCTTGTGAGTATTAAGGGAGATCATCATGTAAAGTGGTTAGAAGAGGGCCTGGCCTACCCTAGTGCTCAGTAAATGCTAAGTTCTTAGTCATTTTTGTTTACGAGGCAGTGTAAAGAGTAATCTCTGAAGCCAGAAGGCAGGGCATATGTCCTCACTCTGTCATGTCTCTCCTACATGACTTAAGACTGTGCCTCAGTTTCTCCATATGTAACAAGGACGAAAGTAGTACCTTCCTCGTAGAGTTGTCCAGAGGATGAAGTGAGTTAATACACATAAGATGCTCCATGGACTTTTGTTGTTTGTTTTGGTAACGTGCTTGTTTAGCACAGTCCCTGGTGCAGCTCTGATAATACCTTGCAACTAATACAGCCTTGTTGTAATATTTTTATCTCACTATGAGGCCCTGGATGCTGTTCTTTAGCCTCTGACTCATTTGTGTTGAACTGAGATGATTCAGATTTCTTGAACAGGGGCCTAGCTGTCAGGTTGATCCTGAGACAACAGCCGTGGGCATGAAGCCCTTCATTGACTGGGCTTTTTTCTCCAAAACCATCCCGTTTGGGCATTCCTGAGTGAGTGGAAAACAAAGAGTCTTTCATTCCTCTTTTCCATTATCCAAAGTCCTCTCCATAAGTCTTGCACCACAGTGATGAGCACGTCTGGCTTTCTGTGGCAGAAATGTTTCCTTTTCTGTTCTTTCCTGGGAAGACTCTGTCAACGTTCCCCAGATAAGGCTTACAAGAATCTGTGTTCTTTCCTCTCTAACTGTTCTCTTGGCATACATCTCCAACATTTTACAGCCTCTTAATTCTCTTCCCCTTTTATGGTGAGACAGGCGAACTCTTAAACATAGCAACTGTGTTCTGAGTAAAGCAAACAGAACAGGATTTACTATCGACAGAGGAATAGGAGAAGCATTATTTTTGCCTCTTAGTCCTTGGCCTTGTAAAATACAAATCTGTCTTCCATGGCATTGTGGACCTGATTCATTTCAATTCTTGTTACATCATAACTAACCTGCAAGTTCGAACAGTGTTCCTGCAAACCGTGATAGCTTGACCCCCTAGAGCCAAATTTGCCTATTATAGGGCAGTTCCTTATAATTTAATTGACTAAATTCAGCTTAACAAGCAAAAAGATGAGAGTACAAAGGAGAAAGAATTTTTTTTTTTTTTTTAAGACACAGTCTTGCTCTATCACCTGGGCTAGAGTGCTGTGGCATCAGCCTAGCTCACTGCAACCTCAAACTCTTGGGCTCAAGTGATCCTCCTACCTTAGGCTCCTGAGTAGTTGGGACTACAGGTGTGCACCACCATGCCTGGCTAATTTTTTCTATTTTTAGTAGAGACAGGGTCTTGCTCTTGCTCAGGCTGGTCTCGAACTCCTGACCTCAAATGATCGTCCTGCCTTGGCCTCCCAGAGCAATAGGATTACAGGGGTAAGCCACTGCACCCGGCCAGAAATAATTTTTAATAGTGTGACCATTCCACTCAATTCTGCATAGTTAGCATGTGGTTCAGGTTGACTTCACCTGATTTTCCACCTTACCACGATTGAGTGCACTATACCTTTCAGGGATAGCCTGGTTTGCACAGACATTGCTTGAGATATTTTTAATGCAGAATAACAAGAAGCAGATGGAGAAGAGTTAACTTTTTTGTGTTTTGTTTTGTTTTAATTTCGGCATATTATGGGGGTACAGATGTTTAGGTTACATATGTTGCCCTGGCCCCTCCTTCCCCCCAAGTCAAGAATTACGTTTTGAGGGGTAAGATGGACTTATTTGCTAGGACCTTTGCCTTCTCTCTCAGGAACCCAGTTATTTTTACATCCTCTAAATGAATTACCCCAGAAAACAGTTTGAGATCTAAATTACCAAAATGATTAGGATGATTTCTTCCTCCTGGCTCAATGAATGAGTGCTTATTATTAATTTTGGAAATCTCCTTGGTTTATTGCCATAACCATAGAGTATATGATACACTGGGGAAGTCAGGAGCAACTCCACCCATTAGCCAGGCTTCCTCTGCCCGTTGCTGATGAAAGTTGATGCTGCTGTGATATGGCTCACCCTTGGGTGTCAGCTATACATTTCTGTGATAAGATGCTCAAAGCCATGCCTTGTCTCACCCCATTGCTGCCTATTTAGGAATGCTGAAACAAGATCAAAGAACTCATTTTCCCTTCCCTTTGCCAGAATATGTTTTTGTTTTTCTTGCAGAGACCCATTTCCACGCACATTTTCCCTTATACTCCCTTGTATTTGGGAGGGCTGAAAAGGCACAGGTAGTTACATTTCTTTTTTAAGTTAATATAAAATCGTGGTCCAAACCTTTTCAAACTGAAGTAGCCTAAACTGAAGACCACCACAGCTATTCCTCAAGGAGCCCTGTGAATTTGAAGCCCCACCGTTGGGTTCAGAGTAGCTTTGGTGATCTCCAGGACCAACTGGCTGGCCTTCCCTAGGTCAGTATGGGTGGTGACAGGTAGAATGGGACACCATGAAGTGGTTTAGAGCAACTTGGGCTTCACAGAAGAAGGAGTCTAGGGTTTGTCTCACCAACTGCAAACAACCATGTGCTTATAAGGTCACCAAGGCAGTATTTAGACACCCCAGAATCTTAGAGTCTTGGATATCTAGAACAGAGTGACCTTTGCTATTACATGAAATTTCAGCTAAAGGATGGCCTGATATGAAGCAAACTTAATATGAATTCGAGCCATGAAGTAACATATCTAATGCCTTTCTCTGCATAGCCTTTGGATAGAACAAAGCATAAAGGAAACAAACTTAATAGTTTTAGGTAACCTTAATAGTTAAAGGTAAAAGTTTTACCTTTAAATGACTCAAACATAATTTCTGAAAAACAAAATTAGTAAGCAATTTTTTTTGTAATGGCAGATCGTCTTTAACACAGCATAATTTGAAAACTAAAATGCTTGGTGTAGCAATTTTTAAGGCAAGTTATAGTATTCACATTAGAAAATAAGTCATAAGTATATTTCTTAATGAAATATTTTTGAAAGTACCTAGCATAATGTTTGGGATATAGTAGGCTTTTAATGAATATTAGTTTTTGTTAAGTTTTCTCCAACTGGAGGGCCTGTTTCATCCATATAGCATAGAATTTGGCTTGTGCATAGTGCTAGAAAAAAAATCTCACTAGTCTTTTTAAATTCAGTTATTTATTCCATTTTGCTTTCTACTATATCCACTGACCAAAATCTCTTTAGGTCATATTATGCTACGTAGAACAGGCCTAAAGCAAAGATACAGAATTCTCTGGCATTGTTTCGGACCACCACACAAACTAATTGGTCAAATTGATTGAATACAGAGCCTAATTTACAAAATAATTTCCATATACACATTTTATTTTACCCTTTTACTTGAGTTTTAAATATGACTTGAGACCT
>NW_012143856.1:10863415-10880490 GCF_000956105.1 Propithecus coquereli | reverse complement strand
TGAACCTTTGGTATCCTAAACTGTTTCTGATTTGATTGTTTTTCCTCGATCTCTGAGACCCCCTTGCTCCAACTTTTCTCATAACTATTGTCATTGAAACCATAGCCTTTTTGTTTTCATTTCTTTTCACACTCCTACATCTTCACCCACAACCCTGAGGCTGACCCAAAAAGAGTTTGGATCACTTTTTTTCCCCAGCTATTTGTTGGCTTACTCACTGTCCGTCCAGTTGGCAGATCTGGAGCACGCACAACGCGCCACACACACAGCGCACTCGAGACCCCAAAGACGAATGAGCGAGTGTGTAGTCTTCACTGCCTAGGTGTGCAGTTTCCTGTACCGTGCACGGCACAGTTCGTCATGGTTTGAGTGTTGAGGAAGAATCAAGTGCTGGTTGCACTGATGTCTTGTTCTTCCTTTCTGGGTGTTAATGATGCCTGCTGGACCCCAGGTGCCCCGTGTCTCAGCACGGCCATCTTGTCATTCTCACTTTCTCAAAGTGTTTATCTCTGTCTGACGATCTGTCCTCACATCTCACTGTTGCATATTCTGCTCTACCTAAATCTTCTTCACCAGGAGAAAAGCTTCCGTATCAGACCCAACACAGCCTTTAGAGGCTGCTCTGACAATAGCAAAAAGGGAACAAGCATTGAGATCTCATGGGTGAGAAATGCTGTCTCAATAGGAGAGGGAGCTCTTGGCACGGAAATAGCGTGGGGATTGAGTGGAGGACCTTCCTCAGAGGTCTGCAACCTTGTAGGCTGCAGACTATTTGTCACATAGATACGTTTTTTTCTTGCAACACAGACTTTTCTTTCTTTTTTTTTTCTCTAACTCGATTGTCAATGTTTAAAAATCAGGGAGTTTCACATAAAACCCAGGTTTCCAACTTCTTTTGAAAAATCAGATATTTGGTAGGATATGTCAAATATGACTGTTAGAGGTTTGTGGCCTAAGCAGCTGGAATGATAGAGTCACCATTTCCTGAGATAGGAAATACTGTGGGTGAAGCAGGTTTATGGGAGTAGGTATTGGTCAGAGATGTGTGGCATGTATTTGTTTTGGGATGTATGAAGTCTAAGGTGCATGTCAACATCCTAGTGAAAGTGTGGAATAGGTAAAAGTTAGGAGTTCGAGAGGTGTGGGTGAGATATGACTATGAGAGTTGTCAGCATATAAATGATATTTACAGTCCTGAGACAAGACGATGTAACCAAGGAAGTGATTATCAGTAGGAAAGAGTTGGGAAGATTGAGCTTCAGGCAGAAAGATAAGGAGGAACAGGGACAAGAGACTGAGGACAGCAAGGTAAGAGGAAACCCAGGAAAGTATGGTGTTGCAGAAGCAACGAAAAGAAAATGTTTTAAGGAGGAAGGAGTGATCCATCTGTGTCAGATGCTGTGATGGGTCAGATACGAGGACAATGAGAATTGGCACTGGATGTGCAATGTGGAGGTCACTGGTGGTTTTGGCAAGAGGACAGCTGGTGGAGTGATGGGGAGAAAGCCTGACTGAAGTGGGTCCAAGAGAATGGAGGAGGAAAATTGAAGGTAGTGAATGTAGGTGGTTCTTCCAGACATCTGCTTTAAAGGGGAGAGAGAAATGGGGTGGCAGCTGGATGGGGACGTAGTGTTAAGAGAGGGTGGTGCTGATTGTTTTGTAAAGATGGGAGATGTTGCAGCATGTTTTTATACTGATGCGAATGATGTGAGGGTTGGAGTGGGCAACATTAACAATGCAGAAGCCTGGAGGGAGATGCTGGACTGATGTCCTTGAGTAGGTGAGAGGGGATGGGACCTAGTGCACAAATGGAGAGGTTGGCTTCAGGTAAGAGCCCGGACAGCTCATCCTCAGAAACATGAAGGAAGCAGAGTGTGTGGACACAGATGCTGGTAGGTAGGGGTGTGTGTGTGTTTTGCTTGAATGAATGAGTGAATGAGCAATCGGCCAGTAGAAACTAAGAGTGACATGCTACCTCTAGGAGAGTCTCCCTAGTAGCCTGGCTTTGTGAGTCTTTCCCTGACCTGGTTTGTGAAGAGAGGCCAACCTGGTAGGTAGTGTAGTTGACTAAGTTCTAGTCTAGGTTACTAAAGTCTGTTTTTGAGTATTGACATTGGTCTGATTGCCAGGAGACTACTGGGAGAATTAGTTTGCAAGGCAAGGAAATATTGGGTGGGTTCCTGGGGCCACAGTTGTTTGCTGGTGGGTAACAGCTGTCTCCTGGCAATGAGGCATGCGCTCTCTTGTGGTCCACAGTCCCCACCCCAGCAGATCCACTCCTCCTCTGCGTGATCAGTCCCACCCCTTTGGCACTTGGGTTTGTGACTTAACTTAGATCATGAGTGGGTGAGAGAGGAGAGGTGGTTAATTGGTTGCGGGGGAAGGGCTTATGCGTGGCTGCACCCACGTGTGTGAGTCTGAGAAGGTGCACGAGTGAGTGGCAATGTAACAGAGAGCACGAGACACTGAAGTGGACAAGAGGATGCTTGGCGCTGCTGCCACATTTCCCAGAGCAGTGTCACACAAGCAGTGCTGTCTCTCTCTTTCACGGTATCTAATTGAACATTGCACGTAAACAGCTTAGTGAGAACTAAAATTGCTCCTGTGTGTACTGTTGTAGATTAGTTCCTTTTCCGTCCTAAGCAGTTCTGTAGTCTCATCCACATGTACCAGCTATGTTTCTCAACTACTAAGCTAGTCATGAAAATTCTATCTGATCTTTTGGTAACACCAGGTCACAGGGATAATTTTAACGGCTAACATAAGCAGGATTATTGCTGGCTTGGGTTCAAACTATGTCTTGTGATCTGGATGACTCTTTTGAGATTCTATCAAGTTAAAATTAGAATACTTATTTTAAGGGATGTATGAAAGCTAAGACAAATCCCCATTACTGGGTCAGAATGAATGGCTGTCAGTAATTTAGAGACAATTGTGATATGTACCCAACTTTTTTTCCTGGCTGGTATTATAATTTGGTGGATAAATCAGGGAGTGAGTCAGTGAATCATCTGGTTATCTTTGTTCTCAGCCGAGGTCAGTTGAACTTTATCTTCAGACATCAACATTTCCCTTCTTGTTCATTGGTTAACTATTTTGCTTTTAGCCATGCAATGTAAATTCTGACTGATACCTGATTGCTGCCTTTGGTGGGAGAGATATAACAGTAGAAAAATATCCTGTGTTACTCTTTTCTAGGGTATATCCCCAATTTGCATTTAGGCTAAAATATTCGTTTAAGCAGGAAGTAATTTCCCCTTTGACTCCTGACCTTTGCTTTTACTTATGTCATTTTGATGTGGTCATTTTGGATTTTCATAAATCCAAGGGCAAATTGTACTGAAGGGCAAATTGGTTAAGATGATAGAAAATTCCTCAGGGAACAGGATTGAGACATAAAAATAATTTACTGGAGATTCATATCTAGATTAATTTAAACTCTAGATACAAAAAAACAGACTAGTGTTTGAGACCTGTCGTTCATCTTTTTTGTGTACAATGTGTATTATCATGAAAGCTAATAGAGTACGCCCTTTATGCTCTTTTGCTGTATAAATAAACATTGTTTCGTTATACAGTGGGGACATAATTGTGTAGTTAAAGGGACTCCTAAACCTTGATACAAAGTGGCTGGTATTGGGTCCAGACAGCACCCCTTATATGAAGCCAAAAGCTGCCCTTCCTGATTTCCAGGAAGATACTTGTGATGACTGTCTTGTACAAAACTGCGAAATCTGTCTTCACTTCCCTCCCGCCCTCCTTTCTCGGCCCCATTTTTCCCACTTAGCAGCTGCCTCACTCCTCTGCCCTCCTCCCACTCTCAAAGGGCCCTTGGCCAGCCCAAGCCTTCTGTATTCAGTGACTCACCCAGGCCTGCTGTTCTCATAAAGAGCCCTTGTTCTAAAACTTGTTTTCCTCCTCCCACTCCCTACCACTACCCATTTCCATAACTGTTAGGTGTGTGTAGCAGTTGGAGTAAAGTAATCTCAACACCTAAACCATCCAGAAAAGTGTTCCCCGTCCTTACTGGGCAGCAGTGGGGCTGACCATAGCCTGAACCTGGGATATCTGAAGCCACTGTGTGATTTCCGCATGCCTAGCATCTTTCTTACCTCCTTTCTCGTGCTTTTCTCTGTCTTCACACTCCTGAATCCTTTCTGGTCTGCCCCTCAATGATCTGGCCCTAATTAAGTTTTTGAGAAACCTACTCACATCCTACGTTTTGTGATTTGTTTAGTTTTGTTGCAGAAGTTTGGGTGGCTGTCGGGAGACAAATCACCCTGTGCTGTGCCACCTTTCACAGTCCCGCTCACCTCCTCTGTCCCTCCCCAGCCTCCTGCCGTCTTGCTGGCAGTCAGGGAATTCCTTGTCGTCGGGCAAAAGGGGCAGGTTTACCTGTGTTAAGGACCCCTTAAGATCTCGGTTTTCACCTCAAAAGGCTTATCAAGGAATTTTGTAAAACTAAGACTTCCTGTGAAAGTACTATCCAGTGGATACAGTTTTTCACCTTGTTAGGGTAGAATAGGTAATTCTGAGGAAGGAGGATCCTTCCCCTGGCCACAGGGGATAACAGCGATTTAGCTTTAAAGAGACACTAACAAATATGGATTCATTAAGGTGGAGCCCACAGCTTGAGCCACAGTGAAATGCAGGGTGTGGATTGTTCCCAGATGGTGCTCCTATTGACATTGAAGAGGAAGACCACGGCCGCAATGGGGAGGAATCTAACCAGATGAAGCTAGTAACCAGGAAGGTTGCAGAGGCGTCTGAACCAGTGTGGAGAAGACCTGAGCCATGTGGGGTACAGAGCCAGAGGCTGAGGTAGACATTGCTGCGTATAGCGGAGGACGGGGCAGTCTCTGTGGGCAGGTGGATTGGGCCATCATGCCCTTCCTCTGAAGCCCAAGTTCACAGGAGCTGGGGAGGCCCTTAGATCCTGTCCAGTACAGTCCCCTTGTGGGTTACCTGCTGCTCCTAAGAAGCACACTCATTCCTGATTCTTGTTCTTCCCTTTTATCTACTCTTTGTGCAAACTGCATCCTTCTAAGAACAGTCTTTTCTTCAGTCTTTAGTGCCAAGTTGCTTGCTTCTTTCCTGTTGGTTACTTTCTGTTGCTCGGTCCTTCACTATACTTGGCGTATTCTCAAGGCTTAGGCATACCTTTTCCACTCTCAGATTAACTGTCCATATGTGGGAGTTAATCCATGGATTAACAAATGTCACTTTCAGACAATGCCCTTGTAATTCTGGGAGTGTCTTATAATAACAGTCTAGTCATGGTTAAGGGCCTTGGCTCTGGAAACACACTGCCTGGGTAGAGTTCCAGCCTCTACATTCACCAGCCATGAGATGCTCGACAAGTGATTTTACTTCATGCTTCAGTTTCCTTACATTGTCATTTTGGAGATTAACTGAGTAAACCATGCAAATGCTAACCAGTGCCTGGCACATGTGAATACTAAATATATGTGAGCTATTGCTATTACTACTGTATAATCATTTGTGAACTGTCAGGAAAGGTTAGAAAGAAGTAGAGTTTATATTATATTCATGTTTTAATTTATTTTTATTTAAGTATTTTTGTCCTTGAAAAGATTTATGGTTAATAGCGTTATAGAAGTTAAAGATCCATCATGAGATAAATCATTACAAATGGATACGGAATTAATTTCTGTATGTAATATCCTAGAGGAGGTTTTGAAAAGGGTAGTCAAATGAATTTCTCTTTTTCTTTCTCTTCTTTTTTTTTTTTTTTTTGAGACAGAGTTTTGCTCTGTTGTCCAGACTAGAGTGCCGTGGCATCAGCCTATCTCACAGAAGCCTCAAACTCCTGGGCTTAAGTGATCTCTTGCCTCAGCCTCCCGAGTAGCTGGGACTATAGGTGTGTGCCACCACGCCTGGCTAATTTTTCCTATTTTTGATAGGGGATAAATCTTTCTATTTTTGATAGAGATGGGTCTCGCTCTTGCTCAGGCTGGTCTCGAACTCCTGAGCTCAAACAATCCGCCCGCCTCAGCCTCCCAGAGAGCTAGGATTACAGGCGTGAGCCACCGCGCCTGGCCTAATTTATTTTAATTAGTATAACTACCATGTTATGACTGTGTATAACATTTATTTTAGGCAAATCATGGGTTGAGGCTTAGCGGTCAGTTAATGCAGGAGGAACAAACAAGTTCTATGGCTCCAGGCAGGGAAGTTGAGTCAGGAGGGGTGAATGTCTGAGAAGATGGAAGAAACACCTACTCATTCCTGTGTGCTCTATTTTGGTTTTAGGCTTAAGGGTTTGTATTGCTAGGATGAGGGAGAGCCTGCCCAGCCCCACACCCAAGTGTCAGATCTTTGGGATGCGTGCCCCATCACCATCAGAACATGTGTTGAAGCCAGTTATCTCAATCTTGCCCATCTTTCCCAGGCATTGTCCCGGCCCCCACATCCTACACAAATCCTCCTCTGAAAATCCCACCTGCAGCCATTGCTTTGGCATTCCTATAGCCCTTATGTCAGCACTGCCCTGATAGCCCTGACTTGTTGCCTTGCTTGTGTTATTACTTATTTTAACGTAGATGACCCATCTCTCTGTTTGGATGAAAGCCTCTTGCAGCCACATACTGAGCACAGTGCCTTATGCATAACACTTATTTAATTGATACCCCTACCTGTGCACAAATTTGGGCATTATGATTTCTGTCCTTTTAAAGGATTAAACTGAGTACACGCATGTGTGTGTGTATAAAATATACTATGTGTATGAGATTCAAAGAGTGCAATGCGCACCACCCGAAGGATGGACATACTTGAAACTCAGACTTGTGGGGGGAGGGAGGCCAAGGGCAACATACGTAACCTAAGCATGTGTACCCCCATAATATGCTGAAATAAAAAAAAAATTTAAAATACTATGTGTATAAAATAAAGAGTAAGCTTGGGGTTATCAAATATTCTGTTCGTTTTCACAAGAAACACACCGTGGAATAATCATGCTTAAGAGGAAGGAATTTTACAAGTAGGCTGTAGTTTTCTTGCACATTTTTGGAGTGGTAGCACCATAGGATGGTAAGAGCTCAGGCCTTACAGGGAAAACTGTGCCAAATCCCATTTTTGCCGCTTAATAGCTGTGTGGTCCTGGACATCTCACTTAGTCTTCCTGAGCCTCAGTTAACACATTAGTAAACACATTAGTAAAATCTACCTTGTAGAAATATTCTTTCCAATCATATCTTTAAAGAATATGAGCCCCAAACATAATAAACTCTTAGGTAATCATAGCTATTTAACAGGTAACTAACATTTTTTTTTAAATAAACTTTAGAAGATAGGAAAAAATACATGAATAGAATTTGTGTTATTTTGATCTGTACATCATGCCCCTTTGGTTGCCTATAGGATAAATCTACTGAAATCTAACACTGAGCCCAGTACCCAAGGATCTGTCCCATTTGACCATTTCTTTCCCTACTCAAAGTTTCGTCTCCGGCTCTAATTGGGGAATACTTGGTCAAGCACCCAGGTGCTCACCTTAAACCTGCCATCCCCCTGCCTGGAATTCCCTGTATTATCATCAGCTACCCAGATCTCACCTGCTATACAAACTCGAAGTCACATCCCATTATTCAGCACCTCTGCCCCACTGAAGCTGACATTTAGTGCCTTCCCTGCCTCTGAATTTCTGAGCACTCACAGTTCTTATTTTCCCTTTGGTCCTTGTTATTTTCACCTTTATTTTTTTCTATTTTTATATACATAGATTTCCTCTCAGCCAGAACAGGACCACACTTAACCCTCTTTTTAAGATACTATTTATTGTGAAACATAGTGTATATGTAAAAGAATATATACAAAAAAAATGTGGACTGTTTCAAAATACCCACCACCCAAGTTAAGAAATAGAATATAACCAGCACCTTAGAAGCCCCATACTGTTGCATCCCAATCATAGCTTCCCGTCTCCCCCAGAGGTAACCAGTATCATGAAATTTATATCGATTACAATTTTCTAATCTTTAAACAGTACCTTTTTTTGGTTTTGCCTTTAAGTAAGTGGAATCATATGTATGTAATTCTATTCGATTCATTTCTTTTTTCAACATGTTTTTCAAATTCATCTATTTGCTGCGTGATGTATATGGTTACGGTTCATTCATTTTTTATTGTATTCCATGGTGTGAATATACCAGATGTTGCCTTTAAAAAAGATAGACTGGATATATAACTATAACATTTCAGTGCTATTCAACGATAAGCAAGTATTTCTTACAGGTAGGTTGGCTGGGACAGCTCTGACAGTCTCAGCTGGGTGTGCAGCCAAGCCCTCGGTTTGATCTAGATCTGCTGCATGTTTGTCATTCCTCTGGAACCAGCACGCTACCCAGGACGTGTTCTTCCGCTGGCTGAAGTTTTAACTTCTCAGAGAAGGTGAACAGAAATAAGCAGTGCTTCTGTCACTGTCACTTCTGAGCACATTGTATTGGTCAATTCGGGCCATGTGACTGTGTCCGGCATCAGATGGAAGCTGTACTCCCCCTGAGGAGGGTGGGAGGAGTGTACATTTGCTGATTGAAAATCTAATACTCTAACATATGGACATTCGAGTCGTTTCCAGTTTATGACTATTTCAAACAATGCTGCTGCTGTTAACATTTTGATTATGTCTCCTGTTGCATGTGTGCAAGAGTTTCTGTAGGATATATGCCTAGGACCTGAGCTGCTATGTTGTATAATAGAACCATAAGTAAGCATTTTCAACTTTACTAGGTAACGCAAATGTTTTCTAAGTGGTTATGCCTTTCCTATCCACAATAGATTGGCCCTTCCATGTTGTGCTGAACCAGTACTACTTTTGCATTTTTATACGTATTTAACACAGAATTGAATGATTTTACAAGTATTTGTGGCACAATTTCACAGTGAACGCAGTTTCTTTTCCAACCACTACTTCAGGATGGAAAGTGCACTGTTAAGGCTACAGAACAAAGTGCTGCTTATCTCTGTGTCAATGCTCAGAATCCACTAACAGTTTCAACTTGTGTTCACTTGGCAGGTTTGGTGCAAATGCCAAAGTCGTGCATTTCCTGGGACGAGTCAAACCATGGAATTATACATACGATCCCAAAACAAAAAGTGTCAAAAGTGAGTCCCATGATCCCACCATGACTCATCCAGAGTTTCTCAACCTGTGGTGGGACATCTTCACCACCAATATTTTACCTCTACTTCAACAATTTGGCCTTGTCAAAGACACCTGCTCATACCTAAATGTGGTAGGTTTTGGTTTTTTTCTTTCAAATAATTTAACACTGCCTTTTAAAAAACTTGTTGTATCAATAGAGATTGGGGAATATTTAGCAGTATTTTAAGCAAAGAGATAAATAAAATTTTGTGGAAAGAAAACAATGATCATCTTAGAGTGCAGAAATATTACCAGCAAAGAAGTAGCAAAAATAGTATAGCAAATTTCTTTAGAGCTGAGAACATAAGAAAAGTTTTTAGAGTTTTGTATATATGCCCCAATAATTGTAACTACATAATTCTTAGTCCATTGTCCTATGAAAAAGATTCTGAGATTATTCTTAAAAGTAATAGTCTATAAAAATAAAGCATAAACCATTTAGATATAACTATTTTATATTTGCCACCTGCTTAGATTAATGTTATTAGTGAAAATAATAACAATATGAACATAAAATAAATACTTTTATAGGATTTTGATTTCTATGTTTGTACTTCTATAAATTATGTAGGATCTTGAGAAATAAATTTATTTGTAGGAAGAAGAAGACATGTTAACATTTATAATAACAACCCTCGTTAGCATCTTTTCTGACTTTAAAGGTCCTCTGAGTTTTGTTCTTATGGAAGAATTGGAAAAGGGTGGAAAAGAATTGTTATGTTACATAATAAGATATAAAGAGTAGAACTGAATGGGTGAGTTATAATTAGATAATCAGTTAATTATTTGGCTAAGAGAGATTATAATATTGTAAGAGATTCTTCTCTTGTCTATGGCATAGATTTTAGCCATTTCACTTATTAGCATATTTACCAAAATATAGAAAGGAGAAAGGGAGAAGAAACTTACAA
This sequence comes from Propithecus coquereli, assembly GCF_000956105.1. Classification (NCBI taxonomy): domain Eukaryota; kingdom Metazoa; phylum Chordata; class Mammalia; order Primates; family Indriidae; genus Propithecus; species Propithecus coquereli. Next base: position 10,870,413 of record NW_012143856.1, on the reverse strand, counting down.
CATGCATTCTTATTCTAAATGCCTTCTATGGATCATGAGATAATACCTGTACAGTACTCAGAATAGTGCCTGGCGCACAGTAAGTGCTTAATAAAAGTTACCTAGTCTTATTTAACCCTTATAACCACCCTATCAAGTAAGTACTATTATTGTTAATATCCCCTTTTTATAAATAAATTAACTGAGGCTTAACAAAGTTTATATAACTTGTCTTAGTTATTTAACAGAGCAGTCAAGTAGCAGAAGTGAGACTCAAATCCAGGTCTGAGAGAAATTTGAGATGGACCTTAGTTAAGGTATTCCTCTACAGCCCAGAATTAAGAATAGTAGTTTTTATGGCAGGGGAAGGGAGAGTTACACTTTAAATGCTGAACTATTTTAAGTTAGGATCCAGTATACTTGGATTTTCATTGTAAATCCACAGCCCCCCACTTTATAAGCAGAAGACTCTGGAAGTGCCTCCCTAAATCCTTCCTGTGGCAAGTGGAAGGCAAAGACAGGACTAATCCAATGGAAGGACTTCCTCATGTTATCTCAGCTATAATACTAATACAATCCTATACCCAAGCACCTTGGAGTTCCAGTATATTTATTAATATATTTATATATATATTTTATACTATACATGTATATATATCTCAACAAAAAGAGGTAATCAAAAAATTTCTCACCATTTTCTCTACTAAAAGCAATACCTGTTTGTGTTCATTCACCTTCCTTTTTCCCTGCTAAGATTTCCAGTATCTTCTCACTTTAGAGCTTTTTGAAGGATAGCGTTGGTATTCTTTTACGGTACATCTGAAGCTGATTGCCTATCTATACATAACAAGAATCAGAGTAGGTTTGCTCTGCTTGCTGCACATTTACGCTGTTCCTTCTGCAACACCAATGCCGAGAATTATGACCCAAGGAAAGGTGAAGACGGAAATTGAAACAGTTGTTCAACATTAAGCAAATTACATTAACAGAAGCTAGAAGAACAGACGCTACTTGGTAATCCAAATGAAAGCTTGAACAAGCAGAAAAGTTTGGTATATAGACCATTTAGCTTTCCTTCTTATAATGATAACTTGTGTTATGTGTTGCGGCTCTCTGGTTAGGTTCTTTCTGAATCATAGCCTCTGAGGTATCATTTTGTTTAAGTTCTCAACCTTTCTGAGCCCACACAGATTGAGAATTTATCGTCAGACTTGTGTTCCCTTGTCCATCCATCTTACGCTTTCTAATGAACTGTTTGCAGCTTTCAGACTTGGTCTATACACTGGCTTTCTCTTGTGGCTTCTGTAGAAAGGTATGCAGAACTTAAACATTAACCCTAATTACTTTGTTCTCCTAATGTTTTCACTGAGTCAAGAAGTCTTCATTTTGTTAGGAAAAAACCATATGACCCTTATATTTTTGTGTCTTTTTTGTTTGTTTCACGTACTACTTTTCAGTTTTTGCTACTTTGCATGATAATTCATCCTGGCTTTTCTCACTGTCTTCAATTTATTGCATTCTTTAAAATGGTCTGATCTTCAGCTCTCAAGGAGTCTCTGATTATGTTCTCCTTTCTAGGAAGATGTCTCAGGAGCCATATCACACCTGTCCCTCAGGGAGATCCCAGCCACAGCTCAGCCTTTTGTATCCTCAGAAGAACGGAAGGAACGGTGGGAACAGGGCCAGGCTGATTATATGGGAGCCGATTCCTTTGACAACATCAAGAGGAAACTTGACACTTACCTCCAGTAGAAACACTGCCATTTTCCCCTGGACACATCCACTTCACAGGCACTTGTTTCTGATACTTAGAGCTGGGTTGAGAAAAGTCTGTTACAATTGCTAGAGGCTTTCACTAAAACTCATCAGATGAGGGGTTTTTGCAGGACAACAGGTAAGAGAACTGGGCAAAAGTTATAAAGTAGCAATTCTGTTATATGGACAGTGTTCTGCTTTTTTACCCTAGATTTATTTAGCCGTTTCAAAAATTCTCACCTATGCTGATTGTCAGCATACAATGTAAGGGAAACTCAATATTAAGCTATTACGGTGGCTGTATCAACTCTTAAAACGTGCAGAACCAGGCTCTAAATCAGTCTGTCCCTTCAGAACAGGACGCGGCATCTGTCCCTTGCTTGTTGTACCCTTCATTAGACCTGTATTGTAGAATTGCCTAGTGGCTGCCAGAGTGTAATTCTGCTTTCAGGTAAAGGCAGCTTACAGTAATACTGCTGAATGATTCATAAACATATCAACAAATGGCGTTAACTCATTTTATTTCCTAGTCTTAGTGTCTGAAGATGTTCACCAGTTTTCTATGTACAGTAAGGCAGCATGCTAAAATGCTTTTGTTCAGTTCTGTATATTCGAAAATAGCAGTGTGTTCTCTGATGGTTACCTGCAGTGGCACCCTGTATGAAAAATAAAGACATATTGCTATATCTTGGTTGTTTAATTAAATTAAGAATTCCCCCCACACACCCTTAGAGAATTTTTCATAACTTGTAGCATTTGTCATAGTTTTAAAAACCAGTATAATGCTTGATACTAGGATATATGCTTTAAAAATTAGTATCTAAGAGATTTAAATCTACTGTTCTCCAGGGATGGTGATGGATCTTATAGACTGGAAAAAAGTGAGATCAGTTTATCTAGTCTGTCACCTACACTGCATCCCCATATTAAGTGGGTATTCAGATAATTAGAATATTGTAACCTTAACATCATCACAGGTTCATTGTCAGTCTCTGAACATACTCAGGAATCTTTCAGGTCTGTCAGAATCAATACTAGACCTAATGCCTTCTAGTGGTTTTATCCATTATTTAAAAATGATAGAACGGAGTTGTAAAGCATTTATTTATTAAATTTACAGATGATTCTAGGTTACAAGGCAAGGGAAGCTAGAGAAGGGTAGGATCCAAAATGACCTTTTAAAACTAAAATGAGTAGTCAGAAATGATTCTATTGAAGAAAACAGAAGAGTAGACTATAATAGAAAGAAACTTTAAAGGTTTAATTGGGCAGAAGCTACATGGCTATTGTGACCTAGCATTTGAGGTCACCCTCCTTCATTTCTACGATATCCTGTTGTTTACATGGGTCATTCCTATTCATACTGGTGTAAATGAATACACAGGGGTATGGATACCTGGAGGCAAGAATGGTTTAGGGCCATCTTAGAGGCTGGCTACCATAGGAGCTAAAGAAAGTGAAGATTTACCTAAAATTATAAAACACTAAATGATAAATGATTTGATAAAATAAACTAGTTATTTTGGACTGGTGAAGAATGAGTTGCTATGATCTTTAAGTGCAATGAAGCATATACCAAAGATTTATTTAAGTGTGTCTATGCGTCGGGCGCTATGGTTCAAAGACCTCGCAATAATTTTAGCTAGTCAGAAGCTTTTTTGGCTTCTGAGTTCTTGGTTGACAGGCACAGAAACCTAGTCTTCAGTTAAATAACACTGCCTTACTTTGGTCGCCATGCAATATACACTGTTAATTTTTTGCATTTACTACTTTTTATTACCAATTTTCACACAGTAGCATAAGAGGGTAAAGCTTACATAATTTTTAAATTTTAAATAAATACTTAGTGAAGGCTACTAACTTTTAGAATAAGAAGTAATGACCAATTTACCAAAAAGCATATAATGTACATAAAGGTGTCAAGTTCTATGGCTCCAGTCACTGAACTGAGCTTAACAGATTCTTATCTTTTCCTGATGTTTAAAGGGTATGTCTTAATTAAGGTGAAGCATTAACTTTTCTATTCAAAGCTGCAATAATCATACTGCAAAATCTTTTCCAGGGAGCCCAAAATAGTAAGGATTACTTAGTAAGATGTATTAAAAAAATAGTAATAACTCAAATTACAAGGCATATATTTGTGGAGGTGATCGATACATACTTATTTTTATCCCCTTGTGAACAATGGTGGGTATAATAATCTTTAGTCATAAGACAAACTTGCCCACATAAAAGTTACATCTGTGCCTTTGGGGATTAGCTCCCTGTTTGATCATGGTCTATGATTTATGCATAAAGTAAATGTTCTATCTTAATTCTTACACCTGTATTTTCCTGTTGTATTATACTTTTTAAAAATATTTTAAAGTTAATGCATTAAAAACTTTAAAGGTTAAACATTTATTTCTGTTGCTATGAGCCAAACATCAAATCTGTCCGCATGTTTTTAATGAATCTTATCCACATGCTGATGAATAGAACTTTAGCAAGTACTATAAACAAGGAAAAAATATACCAGTGTCTTTGACACTCCCCAGTGCTACCTGAGGATAGTTTCATTGGTACTCACTGGTTAACAAACTATTAATATATAGGATTATTTTCTTGACTGGAAATAGTTAATCCTAGAGCTGTAACTTTAAGGGCAGAATTTACAATGATCCAGATTGCTATCTGTAGATAGGTGTTATCACAACTTTTTTTGTTTTTTGCAGATGAGGAAATTAATTGGAACCAATGTTTTTAGATCAAGGCATTTTAAATAAACACTGATTTCTTGAACAAGAAATTCAACCAGTTAAAGTGAACAAAATAAAGGTGGGATATGAATAAATTATTCTCAGTTATAGTACTTTTTATGTACTGTCAATAAAAATTATGTGGTATAAACACATTCGCAGAAATGAGATTTAATGAAAGATTTCTTTAAAGAGAAAGTAGTCATTTAAATTATGGCACTGAGAAAGGTAATAAACTTTTGAAATTTTTATTCATTTTAAAACAAAATCCAGTTTGAACCACAAAATACAGTTTGAACCACAAGTGGGAATACAATGTCATCAACATATTTCTAAAGCTATTATTCTATGTAATAATAAAACAATTAACAGTAGTTAACAGTATAGCATAATGTAAAGTTTTCATTCCAGTGGTTTATACATTTTCTTAGGAAAAATTAAATTTTTTATTTAACAATATCTAATAAAACTGTACAAAACAAAGCTATTTTTTAAATGACTTGCCAAACTTATGAATGTGTTTAAAAACACAACTCTGTAAATGTCTGGGTAAAGAAGCAAACTGTCTTCCTTCACCTTAACAGTAAGTTTGTAAGGCTTTGCCTTCATAAGCAGGAAGAGTTGATTGTGTTGTTTTTTTGCCAAAATTGTTTATAACTTAATCTCACTAGAGTACAGGTATATGAAGAACCCATATTCTGAGCAACTTGATTTTTTCTGTATGTGTAAGCTGGACTACAAGTAAAGAACTTTCCTACTGCTCCTAATGCTAGCAGACCACCCCCAAGTTATTCCACTCTCATCCCTGCAGAAAGGTCTTGGTCTTGATGAGTATCAGCCCTCTGCCACTGCTGAGAAAAGGGACTGGAAAGATTCTGACTAATCCACTGTTCTCTTTGAGCAAGAGATAAATCACAGGGAGGGGAGGACTTAGCTGGTGAGAGATTTGGCATATACCTTAGGTGTGTGCCCTGTAACAGCGATGCCTCCAATCTCATCTTTCAATCAAAATTTATCTAAGGTATTCCTAAATCTGTATCATCAAACATGAAGCTTCTCTTGTTACAATAACTAATCTTTCTTTGGATTAAAAAAAAAAAAGTTTTCCTTAATGAAATAAAACCACTGACTACCTAACCTGACTGCTAAATTTCTAGCTTATTCATTTTCAGTATGACTCAAAAAGTCATCCAGAATTCTATGGCAACTACTGTGAGTCTGCTTATTAACAAAAAAGAAAAAGATGACTTATCCTACAGAGAGATGTAAGGATGAGTTACTGAAGTTCCAAAACCAAATTCTGAATCTAAACACACATTTAACAAAGAAGTTTTTACATTCAAGATTAAGATGTCTTTAGAAGTGGAAACGACTTTGGATGTCATCCAGCCCAACTTCCATCCAGATTATGATGCCTCTCACATACAGTAGTCTTCTGAATTATAAAAATGTATAAAGTTATTTCCAAAAAAACTACATAAATAAAAATTATTTATAGAAATTATCTATTTAGCAATTCCATAATTTAAATATTCAAATTGGGTAGAACTGGATTCCTCTCACTCACCCCCAGGCTGTATTTACACCCGAAACACATCAAGTTACATTTAAACAATGAATGTAGTACTACTTGACTAAAATGGAGAAAATAGTGCTTTAACATAATCCCTAATTTTTTTATAAACATAAAATTACAAGTCACTTATGTGAATTATATCTCAATGTAGATGTTTAAAAAAAAAACTGCAAGTAACTTGAGAATCTGGACTTTGGTCTCTCATTTAAGGTTTGGTACTGGAATGTAAATATGGTTTTTGAAAGTCCAATAAAATCAATCTCTTATTTATATATAGTTTACAAGGACTGTAAATCCACTGCATCACAAATCGGAGGCTGTGGTGAATAAATGTGTCCAACATAGAAAATAACTATTTGGTTAAAAGTCCTTATTTGAAATATGAAAAAGCTGAGTACGTGGAAGATACATGAAAATACTCAGCATAGATACTATGAAAAGTTGAATAACAAAGTAACTTTTTTTCTCAAAACATTATTTTAAGCCATAGTATATAATGGAACTTATTGCTACTGGAAGTATCATTAAAAATAGGTTCATATATAAAAGATTATGTGTCAGTAATACCTCTTCACTAATATAAAACAATATGCCCCTTTCAGAAGACTTATTTCTCTCTCATTTCTAAAACTTCGTACTTTTCTCATATCGAAAACATATGTATCTGATCAAACTGACCTTACTAAAGTCCCACAAACTATAAATCAATTAAAGTTCTGATTTCATTAATTTTAGCTTGTTTCATCTCATCAGCATTTGTTTTTTTAGTTCCAAAGGCTCCTGCTGCAAGTTCTCTCTTTCTGTTTTGTATTTTCATCATATTTTCTTCAACAGAGTCCTTCACAATGAACTTTAAAAAGAAAAAAGTTAAATTGGTTAAGTACATTTTAAGGAACAATATTTAAAATATTTAATGTTAAAAAAACTCTACTAAGACAACTACATGAACT
>NW_012143856.1:10859520-10860889 GCF_000956105.1 Propithecus coquereli | reverse complement strand
TGAGAAGCCACATCAACCTAATCTTAATACAGATGGTTTAAAAACTCACTTTTGTGATGATAACTTCTTGCTTCTGGCCAAGTCTATGGCATCTGTCAAAGCACTGATCTTCAGCAGCAGGATTCCAGGCCTAACAAGAACATAAGTTGCTTTGTTACTCCCCTGATCTGTTGAGTGTTCTGCATTAGTCCTTTCATTTCAGTATTATTCATTCATCTTTTTCTGACTAAACATTTTTTGACTGAATTCAGACACTGACGTTGTCAATATACCTATGGAAAAATCCACCTCCCCAATCACTACACTGATAAACAGGCACTCTCCCCATCACTGCACTTCCACTGCACTTCTAGTACCCAATACAGGGTCTGATGTGTGTTAGCACCCAATATAAGTGTCTGTTGATTACAAACAATTTCTGCTTTTTCTTCCGTTTTAAAGTGAATTTATGTGTGTTTAAACAGAGGAAAAGGTTTTTTCCTCTAGTCCAAAAAGCTTACTTTTATTGATGCAATTTTCTGTATCTATGTTTGAAATCAGTTTGACTTCAAAACTGAGCTAAAAAAGTAATATTAGCTAATTAAGATAGACATTATCATGGGGACTGTCTTAAGTTGAAGAATAAAATGATGAAGCAATGAAAAGGGAGGAATAACTACAAAGATACAGAGTTCTTTAGAAAGAAAATAAGTGGCTTTTAAATAAAATCATAAATTGTTGGAATAAGGATCATTACATTTTAAATAAAAGAGATGATTCCTGAAGCTGAAAATGGTATTTTGGGTACCAGGAACATTTTCCTAGCAAAGTACCAGCTGAAAATAAAAACAAACTCATAGATGCATATGTAGGTTTATAGTACAACTTATGCTGTTATTTTCTTTTTTAAGTTCCCTTGGGACCTAGGGATAGGGAAGGTTTTGCTATTAACTTGCTGTAATTTGAGTTTTGGGTTCTTTTTTAGTATGGAGGTTAGATTTAAGGATATGCTTAGCTTATGATTTTCTAAAACTGACAGCTATCATATTTTGTGAAGATTCTGTATTTCACAATTAGACACATTTTTGAATCATTATACCAAGAGACCATGTATAATGTTTTTCTGTTGACTGTATTTTTTATACAGAAACCTAATGACAAGCTGGCAATATATAATATATCTAGTATGACTGCCAGATATCCAATTTATCTCGTAAGATAAAACTGATAGCTCCTATTCTCACATGTAGTAATTAAGGAAGCAATTAGCTTCATCAGAAGCTCATAATGGACACCAAAATATCACCTTAACTCTCATACAATGCTTCATGAAAAGGTAAAAGATTTTCATGAGCACATTTTTTTTTATTAAATCTTATTATTTTTCTGG
>NW_012143856.1:10857510-10859470 GCF_000956105.1 Propithecus coquereli | reverse complement strand
AAAAACAGAAAAAATGAAATTGAGAATGTTGGTCTACCATAAAGGAATTTGTATTCTTATAAGTATTACATTGCTTTAAGAATGTACAATAATTAGAAACTGTTTAGATCCTCTCTTTTTCTCAATACATAGAATATTCAGAACATAATATTATAACTAGAGCTGAGCATTGCTTTCCTTTATCACCCAACATGATTCTCTTATATAAAGAATATGGCTGTAAGGACAAAGTTACAGATCACCAGATAAGAACAGTACAAAAAACAAACTATATAGGCAACTCTGGTAAAATTACTTTTAGCATTATATCAAAAAAGCCAATGAGAAATTCCCAGAAATATAAGAATGAGTCTCTATCCAGTGTAATTCATAACATTAACAAGGAAAAAATGTAATTTCATTATTCCTGATAAAAATCTTGATTAAAAAAATCCTCTTTAGGAATAAATGTCTCAACCTTATTAAGGATGTCTACTAAAAACTTACCAAAGAACAACAAAGTTAATATACACCAATAAAAGTATTTCCACCAAACACAGGAATAAGTCAAGAATGATTACTATCAATACTACTATTCAACACTGTATAAGAAATCCCAGTTACTGTACTCTAAAGTTATATTACAAAACTTTATTGAAATACATAAAAGATATAAATAAATGGAGAGAGATACTATCTTATGTTCCTGTGTGGAAACATTCCTTATTTATAAAGAAAGTTCTCAAAGTAATCATAAATTTAATAAATCTCAAACAAGACTTCTTAAATAGGATTTGATAACCTAAATTCAAAGTTCAAGAGTAATAATAACCAATATAATTTTTCAAAAGAAGGGTAATGAGGATACTTTATCCTATCAGATATCAAAACAAACTTTAGAAAACCAGTTATTTTCCTGAAAACAGGAAAAGAGATCAAAGGAACAGAATAGTCTAGAAAAAGACCCATGTAATATATACGAATTAGTTTATGATAAAAGTGACATTAGTAGGAAAAAAGGACTTTTCAAAAAAATGTGATAAATGCTTCTTCATTTGAAAAAAGAATAAACTTAGACCTATATCACAAATCGGAACACAAAAATTAAATCTTCCAAAAGAATCAGAAGTAAATACAGAAGAATAGTTTAAAGAATTTGAAGATAAAGCCTTCTGTCCTAAGACCTTAAAACCTAGAAGCTATAAAAAAGGCTGACACATTTTAAATCACAAAAATATTAAAGCTTTTTTATGACAAAAAACTCAAAGTGGAAAGACAAGAAAGAGCCTGGGATAAACTATTTCCAACATGCATAAACAAAAAATTTAAAATCAGACTGTCCTTTATATTATAAAACAGTAAGTATGAAAACTAGGCAAATATATAATAATTCACAGAAAAAAATATTAATGAGCAGCAGACATGTGAAATATGCTCAAGGTCTTAGGTAAATGCAAATTAGAATGGTACTTTTTTGACCACATAAGCATGAATTGACATCATTCTCACACATTCTAAAGCCTATTTTGAAAGTAACTTGACAGTTATCTAATAAAATTGTAAATCCAGAATTCTAGTTTTTGTAACCTATCCTGAAGGAATATTTGTATGTACGCACAAAGATGTATGTACAATAATGCTCATCATTGCACTGTTTTTATTAGCAAAACATTGGACTGGGTAAGTAAATTATGATGTATCTATATAGGTTTCTAGAGTAGTCAAATTCAGAGAAAGAGTTAGAATGGTGGTTGCCAGGGGTTAGGGGGAGAGAGTTATTGCTTAATGGGTAGAGTTTTAGTTTGAAATGATGGAAAAGTTCTGAATATGGGCGGTGGTGATGGTGGTGAATGTACTTAACACAACTGAACTGTACACTTAGAAACTGCTAAGCTGGTACATTTTGTTATGTATATTCTATCACAATAAAAAAAGTGTTGATCTAAATGTACTTATAAGGTAGTCTCCAATGTATACTTTT
>NW_012143856.1:10845855-10846335 GCF_000956105.1 Propithecus coquereli | reverse complement strand
CAGTGAATCTATGCTGAGCAAAAAACTAACCTGTTCATTCTGAATGACTTGGCAAATACAGGGTTTACAAAATACATGTGCACAATGTGTTATCACAGGAACTGTTAAAGAATCAAAGCAAATGGCACATTCTTCATCTGAACCTGAGCTCAGAATTAACTTCATCTTCTTTATTAACTTCTTTCTCAGTTCTTCAGGTGTATCATTTCCTATAGAAAAGGCTGAAAAATTAATTTCATAGCAAGATTTGTAATATGACTAGACAAGTTAATCTGCCTTATATAAGTGAAAGTTTGGCTTGCCAGTAGGGGTAGTCTTTCATCTTTTTCTGTCATAGGCAAAAAGCATGATTAAAATTTGAAATTTTAAGAAAAATTCAGAAGCCAAGATAGTAGCCAACTCACATAATATACTTCATACAGAAACATCATTATAACATAATCTGTACATACTAGCATAGAATAAAAGGCAGATATCCTT
>NW_012143856.1:10841126-10843874 GCF_000956105.1 Propithecus coquereli | reverse complement strand
TTAAAAGAGAAAGAAAGTTGGGGGATTTGATTTGAAAATCAGCTTCTGGGATTATCACTGTAGTCATAATGAATTTTTTTATAATAACCATAAAATACTAAAACACTACCAAAATTTAAAACTTCATCCATAGTACTAAGGCAAAAAAAAAAACAAAAAACAAACCTGACAACTGCCATCCATGACATTCACCCATGAATGCCTAAATATGACTCTTGCAATCGTTCTGAGGTTACCCCTCAGTTGAGGGATGGGGGGAAAAAAAGCCTTAGTAAGCAGATATATGTTAAGGCAGCCTTACCAAAATAACTAGCATTTGTATCTCAGTAAAATTTCTACATGTTATGAATCTTGAGTTTCAGGCAACAAGCTAAAACCACAAATCTTAAATCTGTGAATGCACAGAAATAAATAGCACAGGGTTGCCTCTAGCCCTCATAGTACCCAGTGCAAATCAGAAACTGAATTAGTCCTTCCAGCCCAAACAGCTTCTTTGTGCATTTAGAAAAGCGTACTCCCATGTGAATGCAGCTCCAAGTCAGACAGCTTAGTGAGTAAAGTTCAGAGTGAATTTTAGTTTCCATTCTACTCCTAGTTGTGTGATGTTGGGCAAATTATTTACTTTCTTGTGCTTCAGTTGTATAAAACAGGAGTAATAATGGTATCTACCTCATAGGGACATTGTGAGTATTTCAGTTGACATATGTAAAGCACTTAAGAGAAAGCCCTCAATCCACATTTACTATTATTATTATCTATTTCTAAAGTATGCCTAAGAATTTTCACAATCAATTATAACTATGAAGGCATTTACCAAACAGTTTTTGTGTTTTATTTTTTTGAAGGAAGTAATAACATTTTGCAAAGTCTACAAAACTACTTACTGGATCCATTAAAAACACTCGAGAAGCTGCAGAAAGATTCAAACCAACTCCACCTGCTTTTAAGGACAGAAGCATTACAGTTGGAGATCCTGCTTCAGTGTTTTGAAAACACTGAATTGATTCAACTCTTTCCTTTTGGGCCATGGAACCATCTAAACGAGTAAACACAAATCCAGAGGCTCTAATGGGGGAGAAGAAAAGAGACAATACTATATTATAAAGAGAATTTAATTACAAATCTCTTCAATCATTTCTTTCATTCATTTAACAAATGTTTATGGAGCACCTATTAATATAGCCAGGCACTGCAGTCAATTTTTTCCTAATAAATTCAGGACTTCATCTTTAAAATCCTATGCTGCCAGAAATAGTCTCTATTGTGACTATGAATATTTTAGATAGATAAAATGACTAAAACTGGTAAAACAAACAGTGACTTTTCTTGCTATCCAAATCTACACACTTATATATCTTTTTACTAAAAGTGAAAAACACTGTTGAACTTACTTAAGTGGTGTTTCTATTAAAGACAGGAATGTCGTAAACTGAGAAACAACTAAACTTTTTGTGTTGGGATTCTTTTTTCTTAAGTCAATCAATGCATGCATTAGAGCATTAATCTGAAAAAAAAAGATACCCATTAGATTCCATTTTCAATTGGTTTATTTAAAATAAGTCCAAAATTTTTTGTTATAAAGAGAAAGGTCCTATTATATTATTTCTCTAAAATGCAAAAGCAAAAGACTACTAATTAAAAACAAATTAAGACTGAAAGAATACTATAATAATCTGAACCCATTCTTTTCCTTCTCAAATGCACCACTAAAAATAAATAAAAAAAGTCAGTAGTCACCAACAGAATGTAATATTCAAATGACAGGAACGAAAGCGGAATTATTTTGATAAAGGGTATATATAAGTGCATAACAAATATTCAAATATTTGCACATGTATATTTTACCTTCGAACTGGAGGTCCATTCCATATTAGACTTTTTCTCACCATCACATGCCAATTCTTCTGGAGTACATTCTAATAAATTGTCTCTATGTATTTCATTTCTGCATAAAGGGCATTTAGCATGTGGCTATATAAGAAAGAACAAAGTATGAGCAACATTTATCAGAGAAACAAATATAAATTTGACTAAAACTTAAAAAATGTATGGTAAATTCTGTATCTCTCATAACTAACATTTTATTAAACCTTTTATTAGATGCATCCATTTGAGATAAATCTGTAAATGTTGAACTCCAGACAGAACAGTGTTCTAATGTGGTAAGTGGGATGTGTGGGGAGCAAAAGATCTTGTCTGGCTAGCACCAAGAGCTTGAAACACTAAATATTATACCTTTGTAGGCAGGTAAAAAAACCGTGAATAACAATTTCTTGAACCTAAATACAATGCAACACATTATTTAGAACTATTCTTTAAAAAAAAATTCCTTCTTAATGGCTTATAAAGCTATCCAGATTTGTTAAATCCTATTGGGGGCTTCATTGAAAGCAACATCTGTTGTATCCATTTGTACCAAAACCTGCTAATAAAATAGATTATATATTAAATAACTAGATACTAAACACCATTCAATAAAAAAGATTCTGAAACTAAAACTATGTCAGAAGTTAGTATATAGTGGTGGTACCCTTTGGGAGGAGGGAAAGAGTAAATGATTGGGAAGGAGACCTGGAAAGTAGTTATATGGATGTATTTAGTTCATGATAATTCACTGAGCTATATAATAATGATTTGTGCATTTTTTTCTACATATATTTTAATGCTAATCTATAATTTAGACACAAAACTAGTATGTTAAATGTAGCATTAACTGGGGGAAATCTGTAATTGTCTACATGTATGTTA
>NW_012143856.1:10835242-10839991 GCF_000956105.1 Propithecus coquereli | reverse complement strand
TTATTATTCCAGGGTTTTGTGAGGGTACAAACATTATAGTTATTTACTTACCTAAGGGACCACTAGAAGGCACTGCATTTGTAAGGAGACGAGTATGACAACAAATCTGCCGCAATCTAAGCAAAAGACCCAGGACATCTGCATAGTGTGCAAGGACAGTCCCTTCGTTAAAATATCTAGAAACAAAAATGTAAAATATTGTGAAGTCCTCTAAACAATAATAATTTCCTATTCTAAAATAGCAGAGTAAAAGGGCATTGTTCTGTTCCCCGGGAATCTCTCCAAAATAAGAATGATAAACACAAAAGCAAACTCCATCCTTAATGAAACCAAGAGAGATTTGTAAAGCAGAATAAAGCACAATACATGAGAAATAGCTGCCAATCGCAGTAAAAGTCAAATGGGAAGATGTTAAGACAGGACTGCAGATTCTCAAATAGATCTGCCAGAGCACAATTCTTCAAAGTAGATGGCATGCCCTGAAGGGAAAATCAGTATCTCTATGTCTCACATGAGCAAAAGCCAAAACAAGGTACATGTCTGGTGACTTGAACTTCCCAAGTTTAAACCAAAAAGGACTGAAGGTAAACTGAATAAGGAAACACACAGATGCACTCTATTTTCAGAAAAAAAGACCATGGGCACAGCACTCCACATGGTAAACACCCTTACACCTTTTGATCTCTGTTATACGATTATAATAAAACCTAAAAGAACTCATATGTAATCCTGAATCATAAGTAAATTGGGATTTTCCTGGTAGTCTGTGATAGGGTATGACCCTTCTCTTCATGTGAATCTAGACCAGCAAATATTAATAGCTAGTCCAGAAAGAACTCAAGTTATTCAAATATAAGTAATAACCAGCATAGAGCAAAGTAGGAAAAAAAATGGCAGTGAAAGAAAACCTGCCATAAAAATATTGCCACAGAGCAAATAAAAATTATGACCAAGGATACTGCCATGATTTAATACCACTCAATAAAACAATTCCTCCTCAAAAAAAATAATAGCTTAAAGCAAAGACAAAGAGCTTTGAAAAGATACAGCAAGACAACATAAAGAGATGAAAGATGAGCTGGTACAGCTCAAGAGTGTAAGAGAGAAAAGTGAAACATCAGAGAAATGAAAGCCACACTACAACCAGCATAAAAAAGACTAGCCACTGATAAAAGCATAGAAAAGGATGTGGGAAACTAGACTGAGAAAATAAAAATTAAACAGAAGAATATAAAGAATTAGAAATAAAATGATACCTATGGAAAACAGACAAAAGACATCTAACATACACAGAAAGAAATAAAATAATGGAACAGAAAACAGTATTTAAAGAAAGCTTTTCAGGAAATGGAAGGGGGGGAAAAAAAAGCCTAGAATCCAAAGATTTAAATAGTACCACCACCTGTTCCAAGAAAAGTCAACAGAGAGGTCCTGGTCAAATTATTGGACTTTAGAAGGAAAAAAAAAAATCAGACACAAAGGCAAGGACCCAGTCCCTGTGGAGTCACCCTGAAAGAACAGTGTTCCTATAGCCACCTAAATGCTATTCAGAAAACAGTATTTAAAGAAAGCTTTTCAGGAAATGGAAGGGGGAAAAAAAAAAGCCTAGAATCCAAAGATTTAAATAGTACCACCACCTGTTCCAAGAAAAGTCAACAGAGAGGTCCTGGTCAAATTGTTGGACTTTAGAAGGAAAAAAAAAAATCAGGCTTTTCCAAAGAAATATTCAATACAAAATACAGGGATGCAATGACAGCACAGACTGTGGAGGAAAGAATGGGTGATCCAAAAATTATATAACCAGGCAATCTAATATTTAAGCATTTTAAGGCAATAGAATATAGCTGAAAGGTTAAAAGCACAGATTTTTACAGCTAGACTGTCATCAATTCAAAACCTGGCTCTGCCAATTTAACTACGTAACCTTGGACAGGGTACTTAACTTATGTCTTGCACTTCCTCAGTTGCGACAGTGGCATGGTAAAAGTACTTACCTCATAGGACTGTTGTATTAAAAAAGTTAATACATTTAGAATAGTGCCTGGACTATGTCAAGAGCTACATATGAATCTGCTGCTAGTATTAGTAATAGCAGTATCATGGCAACAAACACTTCTGAATATTTAAGAATGCAAGGAGTAGGCAATATAATATAAAGGTTAAACTTACAAGCTTTAGAACCCAACTGCCAGAGTTTAAATTCCAGCTCTGTCATTCACTAAATGTGTGATACATACAAGTCACCTAACTGTTCTGTGCCTCATAAGATGTAGATAATTATTATACTGACTTAGTAAGATTGTTATGAATTAATATATTCAAAGCACTTAGGTCAATGCATAACACCTAGTAAGTGCTTAATAAATGTTAGTAAATACATAATCTATTAAAAAGAATACTTTAAAAAAACATGTTTCATTTCTGAGAAAACAGTTTTAATTATTTTTTTTCAAACTTTTCAAATAGAGTAACCTTTACTAACACTAATTATTCCCTGACATGGTCACATCTTACTGATACTCAGCATTTCAGTTTAAGAGATCTCTTTTGAGTGCCTATCATGTGCCAAACATTAGAGTAGAGCTTTCTTCTACTTCACCAGCCACTCTTGTCTTCTTTGTTAGACCTTTTCTTTCACTTTACTCACTCCTTTGGTGACGTCTTTCAGTCTTATGGCTTTACTTACCATCTACACATAGGTGATTTCAAACTTACATATCAAACCAAGAATAGTACCATGAACTCTCCTATCCAACTGACGATTTGACATCTCCATTTGGAAATTTCATAGGCATCTCATGATCATCAGTGTGTCCAAAACTGAGCTTCTAATCTTACATGAAAAAATTCTGCTCCTCCCATAAACCTTATCTCTGTAAATGGCAATTCGATACTCCCAGTTACACAGGTGAAAAACCTTGACATTATCTTTGACTCCTCTCTCTCACATCCCATACCGTATCAACTGGCAAGTTCTGTTGGCTCTACCTTCAAAATGTAACAGAATTCAACCATTTCTCACCTCCTTCATCACTACTACTATGGTAAAAACCACCATCACCTCTTACTTTGGCTTTATTCCAACAATCTAAATCTGAACATAGTAGCCAGAGTGATCCTTTCAAAATGTAAATTAGATTATGTCACTCTCCTGGTTCAAAACCCTTGAAGGTTTACTAGCCCATAAAAAGTAAAAGCCAAAATCCCTGAAATATGCCATAATGCCTCACACAATCATCATCTACCCCATTTCAAGACCTCTCTGACACCATGACTATTTCCCTTCTTGCTCATATTATCCAGCCACACTTGCCTTTGTTCGTCTTCAAACTCACCAGGCATGCTCCCAACTGGGGGCTTTTATACTTGCTATTTCCTCTGCCTGAAACACACCTCAATCCCAATCTCCTTTAGATCTTGCTCACCTATCACCTTCCCAGTGAGGTCTTCCCTCAATACCCTATTAAAGCAGCTTCAGCACACCCCCTACGCCCTTTGTTTTTTCCATAAAACTTAACCTACGTTTTTTAATTGTCTGTTTCTTCCCATTAAAATATAAACTTCTTGAGGTTAAGGATTTTTGTCTGAAGTTCTTATGTTTTGAAGAGTCTCACAAACCTACTCTGCCTTTGCTTGTCTCCTATTCATTCTGGTTGCTGGGGGCACTCACATCAAACCTGCTCTTGCTTGGACTAGAATGTCTCACCTTCTACCAATCTCTAATCTTTAAAAATCTACTTTATCAGCTCCTATTCCCAGATTTCCACGCAGTGTTGGAAACAGGAACAAGCAAGGTCTTCTAACTAACAATTAAGAACTTGCTATTATATGTAAACTTAATTTTTTCCCAACTTAAGGAATTACTTACCTGGTGAATTACACTAATATTTCATTCACTTCAACTATTAATTTGTAAAAAAAATATGGTAAAGCACAGAAGCAAATTATCTTTCAATATACTTTGGACTTTATTGCTAACACATCTAAAAAGTGTTATTCAGTTAATAGGAAACAAAGAAAAAAAGAAAATAAATTATTTTCTAACGTGGCTTTCTTTCTCCATACCTTCCAATAGTAGCTCTGCCTTCATTTTTCACGGATTGATAAATCTTTCTCTCTTCATCTGAAAGTGTAATGTGCTGAATAAATACTTTACGTTCTGGTAACTCCAAAACAGGTTTTCCTTTAATTTTGCTTGTCTTTGTTCTTCTAAGTGTAATATTTTTAATTAGGCACTGTAAACGCCTAGTCAGGATAAAACAAAGAGTTATATAACTTATTTCTATTATAAGTTGGTCCAATAAGAACAAAAAATAATGTTTTAATTTGTAGTGTTTTATAGCCTTAGTAAAGGTTTTTTAAAAAAAATCTCTTATTTGGGATTTTATCAAATCTGATAGTCACAGCAGTATTCCACAAATAGAAAATTATTAACACATATGCATTGAAATTTCCCCTTGATTCAATACCTGTCAAAGTTCAATCTTCTTTGTCCTTATTTTCTTAAGCTCTTCTCCCCATTTTTGCTCTAATCATTAACCCTTTTTCTTCTCAAATGCTCTGTCAACTATATCACCCAATAGTCAATACTCAAATTCTTACTGAGCACACATTAAGTGCAAGGCACTATATTGAATGTTGTAAGAATACAAGTATGAGTGAGAGCCTACCTTCTGTAAAATGAAAATCAAAGGTACATAAATAATTTTTATAAAGTAATGAGTGCTCCCCAAATAAAAACATGTTATA
>NW_012143856.1:10831152-10832577 GCF_000956105.1 Propithecus coquereli | reverse complement strand
AGGCATGATCATAGTGCACTGCAGCCTGGAATTCTCAAGTGATCCTTCCACCTCAGCCTCCCAAATAGCCGGGACTACAGGTGCATACCTGACCATTATTTGGTTTTTAAAGCAGTAGCAATAGCAAGAAGGAAAAAAACAACTAATTTAAGTTTATATATTTTTCCCCACCTTCTAGTAAAAGTGTCATGAGTAGAAAACAGGCTCCAAGATAGGCAATAGAGAAATCAAGATTCTAAATGGAGGATTAGTGTCTACTCAATCTCCAAGGCTGAAGAATAAGTCTAGTGATTGTTTCATAAATTAACTATAATTCAAATGTTGTTTTATCATGGGCAATTATGAATAACAAGTCAAAACATTTTATTAAATGATTTCTGTGATTAATTTAGGGATATGCTTTATAACTACTTGAAGTTTACAAAGTTACCTCACTAACTTATTTAATGTTACATTTCAGAGAATTAATTTTTTAAAAAGCTTAATACTACGATTACCTGTCAATACCCATCTTCTTTCTGCTTCTAAATCAAGTACAGCTTTTGTCTGCTGAGCATTTGGGTTTCGTATGGCATGTCCTTCATCCAGGATCACTCTTAGCCACCTTATGCTATGTAATGGACTATTACCTTTAGTCTGAAATAAACATTTCATATGAATTAAAAAATACAGGTAAGTAAAACAGTACTTAACACAATTTATTAAACTATCATATTTTTTAATATCAATACTTACTATGTGCTAGGCCCTGCTTTAAGCACTACATAAATTATAGAATACTCAAAAACTTATAAAATCAGTATAAGTTGTTACCCTTTTACATATGAGAAAATTGAAGCACAAGGTGCTAAGTATGTTGCCCAAAGTACCACAGCTAGGAAGTGGCAGAGCTAACATTCAAACCCAAGCAATCTAGCTCTCCACTGAGCACTGTTCAATACACTGAACTATATTGTGCCTCAGACTGAAATACAGCGACACAAAAATTGTCAGTTGTAAGATTTATTTGAATACGACAGCATTACCTTTTTTATTTGATCACTTAGTACTGATTTAATGGTGAGTACAAGTGGTATTTGTTTTTCCCCTTCTTGTGATACTTTACTTCAAGTGTTTATAGCAGCACAATTCACAATTACCTTCTTTTATATAAAAGGTAACGTTCTTACCAGAAGACTCAAATTTTGACAAAAAGGTACTTTTCAGGAAGTTTTAACTGGACAGGTAAACAACAATTAGACTTCTAAAAGAATTACAAAACTCACAAATTACAGCTACAAAAAACAGCCTACTTTCAAACTGAGATATTAATTAATCAAATCATTGTGATAGAAAATAATTTTCCAGAATATTAAAAGAGAAAATAAAATTCATTTACAATTTGCTTTATATAATTAGTCACAATCCAAATTTAAAATCTTAATT
>NW_012143856.1:10821086-10830167 GCF_000956105.1 Propithecus coquereli | reverse complement strand
TAGGCAGAGATTCAAACTGTATCCACTTTCTTTCATTCATTTATTGTAGGCCTACTATTTGCCAGACATGAATCACAAGAGTGATACAGCCAAAAGGGAAAAACAAAAAATTATCCCTGACCTTGAGGACGTGATCAGTTTTAAAACCTTGAATTTCTTTTTTAATCATGAAAACAACAGACCTGGAGATATTTTGAGCAGAAAAAAACACTATGTTTGGATTGGAGAGAGAAGACACCAGGGAGACATAGCCGTGAGGTTCTTAGGGGACAGATGATGAAGCCCTTAACCAAAATGACACAAGTAGGAACAGAATGGAAAGGATTGGTGTGAAAGAAAGATACTAACAAAGTGGGACTGATGGGACTTGGGGACTAATTAAAAATGGGATCTGAAGAAAAGGGAGAAGACAAAGATGCCTAGAGACTTCAAATGACTGCCTAGAAGAACTGTGTGATAAAGACATAGGGAAGTTTTAAAAACAAGGGGAAAGCAGGCATAAAGGTGAGAAAGAGATAATGAGTATTTTAGACATGTATCATTTTTGGTCACTATAGAATACCTGACTGGAAAAATACAATAGGAGAATGTAAACAATTACCCATAGGTGTAAGCGAGAAGTGTAGGAAGTTAAATAGCAGACAGCATGTAAACCCATAGGAATGAATGAGATTTCCTAAGAACACATACAATGAGCAAAGAAGGTCAGGGACAGAGGCTACAGAATACCAATATTTAAAGAGCAGGCTTCTACTTTTATTGGGAGAAATGACATGATGTCTGGGATATAATTAAAAATATTTCAGCAAAGGAAAAAGAAAGCATATGTGGCAGATTTTTGGTGATTCTTGAATCTTGATGAGTAAATGGAGACCTCATTAAAGTTTTTCACAACAGTTTAAGAAATAGAATTCCATTCTTTAAAGAAAAAAAGGCAGATGTAATAGGAACCAGAACAAAGACAAGAGAAACTGGTCAGAAATTTATGGTAGCAAACACAAAAGATATGGCCTGGGAGGGGAAGCCAAAGAATATCAAAGTTTCAGGAAGGAAAACAAGGTTGATTTTTAATTTGTAACTTATATTCATTCCCCGCCTTTACAAAAAGGTTTAGAGATGGCTTATGAAATAAGATACAGCAAAAAGAGTAATAAATGAGTAACATACTCAGGGCAGAGGAAAAGAAAAGAGGAGCTCACTGGACATGACAACAGTGAGGTCTGAGGGTCTCTGCAAAGGGAGTTTCTACGGTGGGTGGGAGCAAAAGTCCAACTACTGTGGACTGAAGAAAGAACTAAACATGAAATAGTAAAGGCAAAAAATTAGAGAAGAGAGGATAAAACATGAAATAGTAAAGGTGAAAATGCAAAGAATATTTTTAAGAAGTCTAGTAGAGAAAAAAAGATTAGAATCCCGCATGGAAAAGAAGCCAATATGAGAAAATAGAATCAATGAGTGGCCTTGAAATGGAACAGAGCATATTTGTGAAAAGATTAGACTTAGAATAGAAAAATATCAACTTTTCTGGAGAAAGAAGGAAGACAACTATAGTTACTGCATTTCTAGACACAGTGTTAGGCTAAGCTCTATATATGTGTGTACATATATCCTCTCAACAGAAAATGAGATAGGTGTTATTTTGTGAGAGGTTAAATAACATCTAAATATCCACCCCAGTATGTGGTAGATTAGTACCCAGGTCTTACTCCTTAAACTGGGTTCTTTTCCTTATTTAAAGACAAAAAAGGGCAGATGAGTTAGTTCTAGCTGCTCTTTAAAATGCTAGGTCATTTACTTGGGAGCTAAGAAGAGAGTAACTTATTGATAGATTGTGAAATTCTAATTCTTGATCATGAACCCTATATGCTCAACAATTCCTCATTCCTTTCAATTCACAGCTTTTTTGCATAATTTCAGGAGGCAAGATTTTGCCAAGGTTTCCTTTATGAAGTTTATGTTACCTAAAACAACTTTTGTTTTCCAAATGTAAAATTATATGAAATACTGATTACCCATTTTAAAAATACACCCCCCCATACCCCTAGCCCTTAAAGAATCACAACTCTATTATAGTTTATACCTCCATGAATACTTCTAAACCTGACCCTGAAACTGCCATTCAAGTACCCATGTATTGCCCTTCCAGCAACAAACCGCACGTATGAAGAGCACAGTTTTATTGGAATTAAAAAAAAGAGCAAGAGACCACTAAAACTCATTCTGGTCCTAAGAGGAAAAATGATACACTAATCAGAAGGTGTAATTTCTTTTTGTAAAATAAATAAAACAAAAACTTGTATTAAAAAAATAAGTCATGTCATAGAAGACAAGCCTACAAAAAGCCAAAAAGAAATACATAGGCCGGGCGCGGTGGCTCACGCCTGTAATCCTAGCACTCCGGGAGGCCGAGGCGGGCGGATCATTTGAGCTCAGGAGTTCGAAACCAGCCTGAGCAAGAGCGAGACCCCGTCTCTACTAAAAATAGAAAGAAATTAATCGGACAGCTAAAAATATATAGAAAAAAAAAATTAGCCAGGCATGGTGGCGCATGCCTGTAGTCCCAGCTATTCGGGAGGCTGAGGCAGAAGGATCGCTTGAGCCCAGGAGTGTGAGGTTGCTGTGAGCTAGGCTGACGCCAAGGCACTCACTCTAGCCCGAGCAAAAGAGTGAGACTCTCTCTCCAAAAAAAAAAGAAATACATAAGGTCAATACATAAGAAATCGTCAAAAAGGCTATATAAAAATCAAGAGGCCACTGAATTTGACAGACTATTATGAGTAAACTTTTCCAAAGCAATTCAGAGATCTGGTGGCAGAAGCCAGATTACAATGAATTAAGGAGTTAGTAAATAAAAGAACAAGGTAGAAATTAACCCCTGAGAGGTGAGACAGTGAAGGAAAGCTGAATAGCAGCAACTTAAAGGTGCATAGCAAGAGAAAGTATTTTAAAATGAAAAAGATGTGAATATGTACCATGAAAGAGCCAGTGGGAAGAGACTGAATAACCAGGTGAGGGGAAAAAAGAACAGATAAAAAGCAAAGGCAGGAAAAGAGGGAATCCAATGTACACACTAAGGTACTGGTTTTACAAAGAGTAGGACCTCTTCCTCCTCTGAGATAAGAGGAGGAATGGCCAGGAGAGAGACAGATAACCTCAGAGGTGGCAAGAATGAAAGTTCACATCCAGTGGTCCTTATGTTAACAATGCTTCCAAGAGAGTCATTATTTCATCACATGAAGCCTAAAGCTTGAATTGGAAAGGAAAGAGAACCAGGCTACTCCTTACGTATAACATATAAAGAGGTTCCATTCCAATGTTAATGTTTTAGAACAGAAAAGTAATCTGGGGGGAAAAAAGACAAAATTTTCTGGTGGGTAGCCTTTAAAGCATAGGCCCTACAATCAAAATGTTGGAGACTATACCCAAGCTCTATCATTTATTAGCTGGATGACATTAAGCAAGTTATTAATACTTAAGCTGTGTTTCAATTTGGTCACCTGGAAAATGAAAATAATAGTTGTGAAGATTAAATGAGAAAAATCTATAAAAAGAGTTTAAGGACAAACCAAGTACACAGGAGCTCACTAAATTTTACATATTGTTATAAAAATAAGCTATTGTTACTGGAGGTTTTAGAAATGGGAGTTCTACCAGTCAGTTCATAAATAAGGCAGAGTCTTAAATTATACACCTTTCCCACTTTGGGGGAAAAAAAAAATGACAGAGGCAGAAATATAAACCAAATCTCACATAGCAATTGATGTTTCTTTACTTTCTCTATCATAAATCTTCAGAGAAAAATTACTTCAATTCAGCAATTATAATCTAATTCACCTAATAATTATTTGAACTTAGATACAAAATTATGACCAAGCATATCTCTCCCAATGAGTGACTCTTCAACAGAATACCTTATATAAGAAAAATATGAATTATATTGCATTTTTAAAGGGCTGTAAAGACTTACAATCCAGTTGCTTAATACAGAAAGTGGACAGATGATCAGTGTTGTTCTTGGTCTTTGTTCAGCATCAGTCTTCTTTGAACCTTCTGCTGCAGATGCTCCTAAAAGAAATCAATCATTGACACAGCCTTTAGCTGCCTTTCTCTGAAATATGCATGTCAATAAGGGGATGACAATAATGTGTCCCCATGAAGAGAGAAATTAGGAAGAATTAAAACAAAGTAGATAGAGTTGTTTCTAAACATGATATAATAACAGGGGTTGGATTTTACCTTGTTGCTGTAAGTAAAAATCCAGATAGGAATTACCTATGGGAAGAGCCAGAGAATTGTGAGAGGGAAGGGACATCAGGAGGAAGTCTGTAATATCTCTTGATATTCACAGTCATTCATTGAGATGAACAATGTGTTTTATGCAATTTTCTGACTTAGTATTATACTCAATGTGGTAGCCAGACTCCAAGATGGCCCCCATGAGCTCTACTTCCTGATATTCGCAACCTTGTGTAATCCCCTCCCATACATCAGGATTGGTTTGCATGACCAATAAGATATGGCAGAAATGACGGTATGTCATCTCTGAGATTAGGTTATAAAAGATGAAGCTTCCATACTGGATGTGTACACATGTACTCTCTCCTTTCTCTCTCTCTCTCTCTCTCTCTCTCTGATCACTCGCTCTATGGGTAGCCAGCTGCCATGTTGTGAGGACACTCAGACAGCTCATGGAAGGATACACATGCTGAGGACCTGAGGACTACAGTTACCAGTCAACAAGGAAGAAGGTCTGTTTACAACCATGTGAGTGAACTTGGAAATGGATCCTCCCTAAGTTGAATGTTCAGATGCAGCCTTGAAGGACAATTTGACTACAAATTCATGAGAGACCACTAGCCATTACCAGCTAAGCTACTCCCAGACTCCAAACCCTAACAAAATGTGTGAGATGATAAATGTCTGGTTTTAAATGGCTAAGTTTTAGGGTAATTTGTTACACACTATTAGGTAACTAATGTACTTATAATAAAAATTCTTTAAATAAATCCTAGAGCTGGTATCCTTTGTCAATAGAGATCTTCCCCAGTAAACTCAGTAAAAATGCAAATTTCTGGGGTTTTAAAAAATTCTACTTTCACACTAATTTCAAAATTAAAATTGAAGGTGACCAAAGGTAAAATTGGTTCTTAGTTACAAATAAAATTGAATTTAAGGTTTCACAAAATATTTTAATTGATATAAGAGAAAAATAACTTAGGTCAAAATACTAACAATACCATTATTTGGGTGGAGATGCAAAAGGCTTCATAAGAAGATTCCTGAGTCTTACCAAAGCGTTAATAAACATTTTGTTCTGTCTTGAAAAATATGTGAAATTAATAAACTATGTTCCTTAAGCAAATTACAACAAATTCTATGCCAATGTTTTCCAAAACGATAAATTATCACTGTACAAATTGTAATATGTGAAGCTTACAAAATTCTTGTAAGAAATCTTTGCCACATCAGTTATCTACTGTTCTAATATTGCTATTAAATTACATAGAGACCCTTCATCTGTTGAAGCTGTTCCCAATTAAATAAAACAATTATGACTGGATATTACTACCAGCCCTCATTTCTGGCTGAGGTGACACAAAAAATGTCTCAGAACAACTCCTTGCTTTGAAATAGTTGCTTGGTGGGGATGACAGAACTTGATTCTAGAAAGCAGAACCTTCTGTCCCCACCCCGCTTCTGAAAAGGGTCCAGAATTGCTAGAGTAGTAGAAGGGAGAGAGGGAAATCTCGCTAGCTAGCAGAGGTCTGAAACTAATGCAAATAACATTTAAATGCTATTTAGCATTGCCTTAAAAGACATAAGAAGAATTACATTAGAATATCTGGCTGGAGTGCTAAAATTTCAGTCCAATTACAAATAGAGGCTAGCCTAGTGATACATGTTTCCCTGATTTTAACAAAAATATCAACCAGCTACTACAATATTACTAATACCATGTTCTACTCAAAAGTTTCTCCAAAATTACTGAAAATATATATATATTACAATACTTATATCTTCAGTATGCAGTTGCCTGATAGCTCTCACTGCAAGTTTTAGAAAATTGTGAAGATATAGTACACACCTATTTATTTCAACAATTTATTGAGCTCACACTGTATACCAAACACTGTCATAGGTGCTGGGATACAGCAGTGAATAAAACAAAAAGTCCCTACATTTATGTAGTCTATATTCTAATGAGGGAGGCAGGCCACACATACATATATACAGACAGAAACAATGTCAGGGAGTGATAAATACTAAGAAGAAATAACTTAGTGTGATGAGTACAGAAATCACAGGGTAGGGAAGTACATTTGGGAGGAAGGGGCATTGAGAGAGTTGCTCTCTGAGGTGACCATTGATCAGTAACCTAAATGAAGTATAAGAGCAAGCCAAGCAAATATTCAGGGCAAGTGAGTTGAACAGAGCAGTCTTTCAACAAATAGTTGCAAAAAGCTTAGAAATTCTTATTTTAAACTGTTCTCATCACCTAAACATAATGGTTTCTTTCTAAAGATGTTCATCCAGTACCAGCTTTCAGTTTGTCAATAGAGTGGCATACAAATTTTTATAATAAAATGTTTAATTGTTGTTTAACATGGAGGCTAATTTTAGCAATGGAGAAGGATCTTATGTTTTTTTCCTCTCAATCTGATAGTTTATTCATTCCATAGATAGCTAATTTCCTCAGATTTCACCAAACCACATTAAATGGGAATAGTCAAAAACTCCAGCAGAGTGTAGGCCCTTCAAGGACTATAAATTGAAGAGGATTCTGTTCCTCAGCAGCAAATACTACTTAACTAGCTAATTCTATAAGTTCAGAGCTCTTTTTTATTTTGGTTGCCTAAGAAATTCTATAAAATAAAAACATTTCTATCTTTTGGGGAATTCAACAGAGAGGTAAATGTAACTTGAAGCCATGTACATTCCCCTCATAATATCTGATGTGTTTTTTTCTATAGCCTGAAATGTTTATAGCTAATGCTACTTGCCTCATCAACCCAGAGCAGAAGTGATACAGGGGGAGACTGTTAACTAAAATTATAAGGAAAAAAAAAATAATGAAACAATGGGCTACAACTTTTGTGGAGACGTATCTGTTATTTGTAATATTGCATAAACTTAATTTATAATAAAAATATATCAAATCAAAAAAACCCTGGAGAACACTACAATGAACATCTATGTACTAACCACCCATATCAACATTTTTCTGTATTTGCTTCAGAATTCTTTTCTTTTTTAAGGAGAACACTTTTGCCTATTGAAACTGTCTACACTTCTGTATGTTTTTATATATTTACTATGTCTACTGTACCCATGCACAAAATAAATATTTAGGTGATTTAAACCTATACATAGTATCATACTATTATCTATGTATCATTCCACAACTTGCTTTTTTTTCTCTCAATGCTATATACAGTAGTGAAAGCACTGATAAAGGGGGACAACCATATTTGAGATTTATCTTTATTAATATTTGTAGCTCTAGTGTAATCAGTTTGACTGATACATGGCATTATACTGTGTAAGTAGATAACAATTTATTTTCCACACCCCTACTGGATAGTATTTACATTATATATAATATAAAATATTTTACTAAAATAATGCTGCAATAAGCTGTAAGCTGTCTACCCTGAAAAATAGATATTTTTTTATGTCTCCTCTCTATATATCTATATATATCTATAGAATTCTAGGTGGTTTCTCTTCAGCTTTACCATATTTTTGCCTAGTTGCTCTCCTTGGTAACCGACACTCCCATCCACCATGTATGAGAGATCCTGTTGCTGCACAACCTTGTCTATCATTGGCATTGTGAGATTTTTAAATGTTTGAAAATATGATGGGTGCAATGGTATCTCACTATTCCTTTAACTTGCATTTCTCCAATAATTAATGAGTCTACATATCTTTTCCTATGTTTATTGGTTATTTGGGTTTTCTTTCTATGGACTGCACATTTATATCCTTTGACTATTCTCCTATTGGGTTGTCTTTTTCTAATTGATTTGTAAGGAGTTCTTATATAGTCTAGATTCTCATTCTTTCTCAGTTACATTTACCACACATATCTTCTTCAGCCTTATCATTTTTCACTTTGTATATGGTGCTTTTTGATGCACTGTAAATTTAAAATGTAGTAGAATTTACCCAATTGTTTCCTTATGACTTTCTGTGTCTTACTAAAGAAATCACTATCCACTACAAAGCTCAGCAGGATTATGGCTTCTGTCTCCACTCATTGATTTCTGTTTCTATTTTGCTTTTCTTTTGGAGATATGTTTAGTTTGGTTAAAAACAAAGTAACACACAGCTTGACATTTTAATTTTCTCTCTTGTATTACTGCTATGTGTCTGCAACGGAAAGTGGCCTCTATGTGTAAATTTAATTCTGTCTCAACTGAAAGCTCCAAATTTCTTTAAATTTCTAAAATTGGGGTCAAGAGTAATCCATCTGAAATGCCTATATTTTCTATTCCTATTACCTGATTATTACACCAAAATTGGCTCTTATGATTGTGTATTAGCTCAAATACCACCTTCTTAAACAGACCCCTTCGAGTCAATTTTTACTTTGTTATCCTCCTTTATTTTCTTCGTATCACTTATTTAAAATTTGTGTTTACTTATTTATTATATGTTTCCCCATCATTAGATTATAAGCTCTATGAAAATACTTTGCCTGCTGTATTCCCAAAACATGTAAAATACAGATCTAGGTGCACAGACAGAACTTGTACCAGATCCCCTCAACTTCAGTCCAGTGTTTTTCTATCTCAAATATTTAGACTCTTGAGCAGTATTGTTTTCCTATGAATTACAAAATATAAAATCATAATAAAGATCATTAATATTTTTAAATGCAAAGCAAATTCTAATCATACCAAGCATTGTATCTTTAATTTAAATTAATCCAGATTAAATTAAGCCTTAAAAGTAGCCATAAATTGGAACCAGAGAAGACCCCACATAGCAAAAACAATACTAGGCAATAAAAACAAAATGGGAGGTATCAACTTACCAGACTTCAAACTTTATTATAAGGCTGTAGTAATCAAAACA
>NW_012143856.1:10809757-10819411 GCF_000956105.1 Propithecus coquereli | reverse complement strand
TAGATGATGTAAGTGCACATGCAAACACCACATCTTCTTTAACTTTAGAAGATCCTGCTGAAGAAAAACCACAGAATCATTAAAATATTTTAAAATGAATTATCTCCTGTGCTTAGGTACAGGTACTTTCTGAGGGTAGGAAATAGAATACCACTTTCACACTCTTATTCTTAAGAGCTTATATTATCAAATAAAAATAAATATGTGAGAACCAAAATTGCCACCTCTGACACTAAGCATCTCTCCCTAGCTTAGGAGAAGTGATGCAGTCATTCATGGTAAGACTTGAGGAAGAGAAGTTGAAGTAGGAGCAGCCATATGCAAAGTGCTTCAGCTCTCAGACAGAAGGAGAATTTTTTTCAAGGAAATAGATGTTTGATTCTGAATGATGAGGAATCATCATTTTCAGATCAGTCACTTGGTAATCAGTTATTTTGCAAATGCATTACAATTTCTCAACTAATTAGGAATATAATATGATCTGAATTAGAGGAAAATAAAGTATGTTTTAAAGATAAATGAAAAAAATACTGATTATTTTTACATTTATACAATAATGTGAATTAATAATTGACAGTATTGTCAAGAAGGCACTCTCCACCTAATTTTGTAATTACTATTCATATGTATACATATAAAGTTTTACTTAAGTTATTTTATAAGTGGTAGAAAGTTTAAAAATTAAAATTATTTTAAGGTTGGTTTAAATATTATCCCTTAGATTTTAATTTGAAACTACTCATTTAATTTTCCTTATTTAATTAATTTAACACATATGGTAAGTTAAGATCCATGAAAAGCTCAAATGTAAACATCAGCCAAAATAAGACCTATTACCAAAACATTCCAAGCTAGGAAGATACAAATCAATGGGTTTTACTTTAATAAACTTTAAGTGTAGATTATGGGTATTTATATGGTATATATATACCTTTTACGCTGCTTTTAGTCTCTGATTGTACATTTTTCAGTTTGCCTAAAAACAAAACCAACATAAACATAAAATTGGCACAATAGGAGACTAGAATATAGGATACATTATCAAATCAAATCTATTACACATTACCTTTCATTTTCTGTGGCAATTCCTTTGTTTCAATTTCCTCTGAATCACTACTTTCAATGCACTGGACAGCAGTTTTTCTTCTAAAATTAAGTATGCACAAAGAAATTTTTTTACCAGCCCAAAACAAAAGATATAAAAACATATGTTTAATAAAGGCAACATAAAACTTTTGCTTTGCCCATTTATTTTTTGAAAAATTTCCAAAGATTTTATTTGACAAATGAAAGTCAAATTTACTAAAAGAATTCTACTTTCATAATCATATAGATGCATTTATTATACAAAATGCAGTACCACCATTATTAAAATAAATTTCAAAATTAAGTCATTTTAGAGCTGGGTGTGGTAGCTCACGCCTATAAATCCCAGCAACTCAGGAGGCTGAGGCAGGAGGATTGCTTAAACCCAAGAGTTTGAGACCAGCCTGGGCAACATAGCAAGATCTTGTCTAAAAAAATGAGAAAAATTAGCCAGGTACAGTGGTACACACCTATAGTCCCAGGTACTCGGGAGACTGAGGGAGGAAGATCGCTTGAGCCCAGGAATCCTACTCTACTGTGAGTTATAATTGTGCCACTGCATCCCAGCCTGGGTAATAAAGCGAGACCTCATCTTTAAATATAAAAAAAATTAAGTCATTCTAAAAAAGGAACAATTTCAATACTGAGTTCAGTATTTGGTAGTTCAAGTAAAACATTTATATAAAGCTAAAACAAAAAAGATTGGGCTCTTATCAAAGAAAATACATCTACTATAATGATATAAGCAGCCAGAAGGCAAAAATGTAATTCTTTCACAATGGAAAATGTCATAAATTTTGTGTAGAAACAGTATAACACAGTGGTTAAGTAGCTAAGGATAATGGACTCGAGTCAGATTGCCTAGATTCAAATTCCCATTCCACCACTAATTTGCTATGTGATTTTGAGTAAGTCACCTAATAATGCTTTAATGCCTCCATTTCCTCATTTGGAAAGTGGGAATAAAAGTATGTGCAAACTCCCAGTGCCTATTACACAGTAAACATATCTGTATTAGCTATAATATGTGTGTTGGTTATTAAGTTTTTCCCATGTCCTTCTCATTATTATTTTCATGTCTTTTAATCTGATGTGGTCAAACGAATAGTGTTCTGTTACCTAGGTTTATGGTCAGTTTGGGGTTGTAAGATTTGAGGTTTAGATAGGGGGGAAACTGATGAGTGCTGATTTTGTGCTCAGTTCAAATAAGTATTAATGATAAAACAATTACCAAAGCCATAGTTTTAAGATCTTTGTTAGTGAAACAGCTAGCAGAGACTCAGATCTAAGATCACTTCTGTAAATACTGATGATAGACAATACAACAAAATCCCAGTAGTCAGACATACTTCAGAGGGCAAATGAAGTTTGTAACATTAACAGATTCAAGATAAGATTGGAGGAGAATTATGTGTTTTATTCATATTCTCCTTCTAGTCTGTTAATATAATACTCTCCATAAATAACTTTTTCATGACTTACTTCCACTACAAGTGAAGTGAGAAAAAACTGAAATGAGCAAAGAATGCTTTTGTCAAGCCATCCAATAAAATATTCTTCAGTTTTCATCCCCTTAAATCCATAAAGAAAACCTCTAAAGTTTCAACAAAAACGAAAATCTCAGATACTACATCTTAGTCCTAGATGAAAGAAATAGGAAAAAAGTGGTAGAAATATGAGTGATTATTAAAAATTACCAATTCACTTCTTTTATAAATCAATATTACTTTTCTTCACCTTTTGTAAAATGAGAACACCCTAAGTCATAGTGATTTTGGCAGTTTCAAATAAAAGAATGTGTTTGAAAGAACTATGTAAATGAGATATAATGATCATTTCTCTCTCCTATATGTAAGAAAACAGAGAAAATGTTAAATAAACATATTTCATATAATCAGACCATAACAGAGTTTACCTTTTGGGGCGGGAGCTAGACAGTTCTGACATGGGATACTTCTTCTTCTTCTTAACATCTGAAACACTGGGTTCTTCACTAGATCCTTCTATTTTAAAGAAAAAGACAAATGTACAGAGAATTAGTAAATTTTCTTAAACTAGCAATATCTCTCTTAAAACCTTGGTTTTCTAATTAATGATTTTCAGTTTTCTTAACATCTTTATTGTTTTCAGTCCCCTGTTCTCTCAGTCAATCAGCCAGCTACCCTCTTTACGTCTTTCCTAATCTAGTATTTTCTCATGAGAAAGTACTTTCAATTTTTATGACCCACTCTTTTCCTTGTAGTCATCCTGCCAGTCTCCACCTTGGCTGAATTTCCTGCTGTACCAAGGCAGCTAAGAGCTGCTGGGAAAAAATAAACAGAACCACAAATAGGCGCTAATATAAATTTACACTTTCATATCTGAGCTATCACCTTATGTCACTTAGCGACTCTTTTACTTAACACTGTTCGGCCCCCCATCCATTCTCCAGAAAGATCCAAACAGTACTGGATCCTTTGCCTAGATTCTAATTCCTTTTACTCCCACATGACCTAGTTCGCTTTATAAAGAAAATCAGATACCATTTTCTATAAAATCCTAATTTTCCTATCTTTTTATTCTCTCATTTGTCTATATCTTCCCTCAACCTTACTCATTTCCTTCTAATTCTAACTCATCTACCTATTCTGTTGATCCCATTTCCTCTCTCAGGCCCACTAATTACTCTCTCCATTGTATCCAAAATGTCATGAATTTCTTTTTTTTACAACCAAAACCGAAACCAAAAAAACCACCCCACCCTCAACTCTGGCTCCTTCTACAACTATTTTTCTATTTCTCTTCTACACCAAACTTACAATAAATAATAGCACATTGTTGTTATTTCTAATTTTTGACCTACTATTCTTAAAATATTTTCAGTCTTGCTCTACTCTAACCTAATTTTCAGAAATTAATTTTGTGAAGGTCATTTAATTGCAAAATCCATAGATCTCTCCATTTCTCCTCTGACTTCAGAATTTGTGTCTAACCTATCTTTCTAGCTTTATTTGCTGTTATACATGCACATTACATTATAAATACTATAAAATACACTGAGGTCCCAGAATAAAACACACTCTATTTTTTTAACTGCCCTTTCACGAGATTTTTTCCACAACCAAAAAACACTCTTCCCCAGCTTCTCTAACTGATGTACTACCACCAAATTCAATTACTTCCTTGATGAAAACTTTCCTACCAGTCCTATGAGATTCTTTAAAAAAGAGAGATCCTAAATTTTTGTACAGTACAAAGCCAAAACTGGAATTACATCATTAGACTAGAAAAATATAAATCAAATATTGGGTTCTAATCACAATTAAGGTTTACCTTTGCTTAGTCCATCTGCCTTTTCACTGGCATTGCTTCCTCCAAGTTTCACAGATTTGTCATTAAAATTACATTCCTAGATGAAAAGACATGTTTCTTAAATACTGCTATTAGTTTTAAATAAAATTTAAAATGCATCCTATTTTATATTGCTTTACTTTGCATAGTAAAGACTACTTAAATTACTACCCAATTCTGGAGCAACTGGGGGGGTGAATAAGTTAAGAGGAAAATACACAAACTGATTAAAAATTTTTTCACAGGTATTTCAAAAAAGAAAACTGGTCAGCCTTAGCCTTTTCAAAAGGAATACAAAAAATAAACCTCAATTTATAAATGACATATTAGTTACTGTGAGAAAAGTTCTTAAAATGGGATTTACTTTATAATGAAGAATTCTCAGACTTTAAGCTTTTCAAACCAGTGTTCCATATTCAGTAAAAAAATAAATCTTTAATGAGGCCTCCAGTTCAGGGAAGATTGATAAAATAGTATAGGTCCCAGAGTGCCCCTCTTCTCCCACCCTACGGGAAATTTTCCTGCCATCCCTTTCCTTTTTTCTCTTCATGTGTAACCTCCTTGTTCCAAATTCATCAACATATACGGAAGTCAAGAAAATTCTATAGAAGTCGAATTTTAAGCACTTTATGAAATCCCGTTAGACTTTTACTAAAAATGTGGCTGAAAAGAAGATCCATCCCTTTCTAATGGTACAGTTTGGTATTTCTTTATTATTAAATAAATTGAAAATCTAAAACGTAATATTTTTAGAGATACGTACCTGGAAGAGTTATTTTAGGTAATATTCAAAGCATTCATTCCAAGAAATACATATCAAAAATGCTTTTATCAAATGTTCTACCAAGTCTCCAATAATTCGTGTAACCGTTTAAACAGTATGCAAAACATAATCTAAAAGTTTATCCACATATAAAAGACAGTCTTTAAATTATTCTTTATGTTAAATGATTTTGCTCAGGAAGTTTTTTTTTTTCACAGAAAGTTCAAAGGTAAACTTTTTACAAAGTCCAACCTAGATGAAATCATACTCTGCTCCAATCTAAAGGAATTTAAATCAATGATGTTTCACTGTGTTAAGTTCTAAATATCCAAATCTGTTTGAAACAGTGAGGGTTTTTTTGCAATAAATTCTTGGCTGGAAATCATATCTTCATCTTCCATTTCAATTAATGTAGCAAACTAAATATTCTAAAACCTTCCTATAACACCTCAAATGTATAGTTGATATTGGGGAAAAATACAAAAAATCTTTACTAATAACTAATAATTTCTCAATTGATATAATAATTGAGACTAAAGCTGTAAGTAGTCTTATGTGCTTCTATCAATTCTGGTAACCTAGAACTTCAGTTTTAATAACCAAATGTAGGAAGAACGAGACATAAAGCATTAGACTATTCAGGGTAGGGAACTCAATCTGAGACTCTAACAGGTTTAATTCCCCAAAAAAGAAAGAAGAAAATGCAACTAAGTACAGACATTAATAAAATCAAATCTCAATAGCAGGTGGCAGGAAACTGATGTGCAGCCTCTCTGAAAACTAAAAACGAAGGATAGTAATCCAAAAGAGCTCAAAACAGAGAGATTTCTGCACACATCTTTTTGCTATTTCCTACTTTAAGCTCTTTGAATTTTCAGGTTAAAAACAAAAATAATTGTTCCTTTCCAGTAATATTTATTTTTCTCATTAAACTAATTTTTAATTCTTAGAAATTAAACATACATGTGTAAATACATAAATATACCTATATTAAATATCAAGAAAAGTCACTCATATTCTCATCACTAGGACAAAAATTATCAATATTAACATTTTAGTATACATAGTATGTGTGAATATACTTAAGATACACAAAAATATATTATATATTTATAAAATGAGAATTCAAACTCTATATATAGAGTTTTGGCATTATTTTTTTACTAAAAAATATCATGAGGTCCAGGCATGGCGGCTCACTCTGTAATCCTAGCACTCTGAGTCCAAGGTGAGAGGATCATTTGAAGCCAGGAGTTCAAGACCAGCCTGAACAACACAGGAAAATCCTGTCTCTACAAAAAATAGAAAAATTAGCTGGTCATGGTGGCATACTCCTATAGCCCCAGCTACTTGGGAGACTGAGGCAGGAGGATGGCCTGAGCCCAGGAGTTTGAGGTTGCAGTGAGCTATGATGACGTCGCTGCACCCTAACCTGGGCAACAGAGCAAGACCCTGTCTCTAAAAAATAACAATAAAAAATAAAAAATCATGAAAGTGATTATTCATCAAAAATAAGGTTTTGTGATTGTATAATACTAAATTTTATGGCCATATCATAATTTAACTGTTCCCTTGTAGAAAGATGTTTCAAATTGTCCACCTTTAAAACAACGGAGGAAAAAAAACTTATACTTTTATCTTTGGAAAAAATGGATTTCTGATAATGCCTATAG
This sequence comes from Propithecus coquereli, assembly GCF_000956105.1. Lineage (NCBI taxonomy): Eukaryota > Metazoa > Chordata > Mammalia > Primates > Indriidae > Propithecus > Propithecus coquereli. Next base: position 10,812,559 of record NW_012143856.1, on the reverse strand, counting down.
TTTCTTAGAAACGGCATTATTGACTAGGTCAAAGATTATGAACGCTTTTAAGGCTCTGGATATCACCCTCAAGAATGTGATACCAACTTTCACCCTTAGCAGCAACACACAAGATACATCATTCATTACATCTCTGAAAACAGCAGATATTATCCATTTCTTGGTAATTTTTTTAAATGATAAAATGTAAAGGTTTCATGGTATATCGGAAACTTAACAGAAAGTACACTTACTAATACTTTACCTTCTTCAGTAGATTCTTTTTAAGTCTTTCAATAGGAAGAGGTTTGCCATCATGGAAGTTGGTAAGAATTACTGCAATGGCCGTAAGAGTTTTACCCTTCAAAATGTTTTAAAAGACAAATGGTGAGATTCTGAAACCTAGCTTCAAAAACCAGAAAATATTCCAAAACCAATTTTAAAGTCAAGTAATCAAATATCAAATATTCAGGGCCACAAGGGTACTGATTATCATATTAAATAATATACATGTTAATGAAAAATGAGTATTTCATTTAGTTAGGAACTGCCTTCACTCACATGAGGAATTATCAAATGATTTATACTATAAAATACTACAAGAATGTCTTATTTAAAATGTCATTTTATTGAATGACTGCTGTTCTAAAATTCTACATGTCACCCTAAACTATTAATTTTATCATGAAATTATTCACAACTATTTATTTACCATGAAGTTCAGAACTAATTCAAAATGATTAGTAACTCCAGTATGCACAGGAAGAGATAATCATTAAAGTTGATTTAAAGATCATACCAAGACTTAAAAGCCATAACTTATCAATAAAGCATAAAGGATATGATATTTCTTATGCATTTTTCTTAAATAGAAATGTAAATTTTCAATATCTTCTGCAGCTTAATTTATATTTCACAATACAAAAATAAATCTCTGGCAATTTTAGAGCAGTGTGAAACAGTAGTTTTCAAAGTGTGGTCCACAGGCCTCTGAGGGGATCCCAAGGAAATCGTGAGGTCGAACTATTTTTATACTACTACTAACTAAGATCTTATTTGTGTTGACATTTGCACTAATGCTATAAAAACAAATGGTGGAAAAAGTGCTGGTACCTTAGCATAAAACAAAGCAGCTGGCTCTCTGGTATTGATATATTAGTGGCCATGATGTTCCTAATCACCACATACAGTAAACAAAAATAAAAATAAAAATAAAAAAAGCCAGTTTAAGAAATGTTTCTGATGAAGTAGTATATATTAACTTTATTAAATCTCACCTCTTAAGTACATATCTTTTTAATATTCCATGTAACAAAATGGGAAGTACACATAAAATACTTCCGTTGCATAGCAAAATATGGGGGTTGTCTAGAGAAAAATCACTTGAGGGTAAGTTGCAAATTTAACTAGCCACTTTTTTTCATGCTCTTTATTTGAAAGAATGACTGACAACTGCCATTCACAATTGGGTGTCTGGAATACAGTTTCTCCAAAATAAACAAAGTGAAGCCATCCCCTTCAAGGGCAATGACTGAGACTATTTGTTGTCAATGATAAAATTTGAGTTTTCAACCGGAAATTAAAGTACTAAAAAATTTGTATCTGATAGTATGAACATAGCACATTCCCAAAATGTAAATGGTTTTCTAATAAGCGGTGATATCAGCTTATTAAGTATGAAGTGTCCGATTTCCTGAAGTGCTAAGTTTGACAGTTGATATCTCTGACATTTCACTTTGACACTTCCTGTTTTACTTTTATTGTGAAGGTACATCCTCAGTCTTGCAAATGTATGTTTTGGCTTGTAATTATCTTTCAAATTTTTTTTAGAGCACTTTTGTGAAACCATGGATAAGTCAAAAATTAATGTTATTTTCAAATGAGTTCCATCATGGAACTAACGCAGTGAAGACAGCTTGAAATACCAACAAAGTGTTTGGGAAGGATGTGGCTAACGAACACATAGTATGTCGATGGTTTGAAAAATTCCACTGTAGTGATTTTAATCTTGAAAATGAGCCATGTGGGTGACCCAAGACCAAGGTGGATAATGATGAACTAAAAGCTGTAGTGGAAGCAAATCCATCTCAACCTATGCACGAATTAGAAGCAGGGTTTGATGTTATTATTCCAATAATACTGGATGATTTGAAACAAATTGGCAAGGTAAAGAAGTTGAATAGATGGGTTCCCCATGAATTAAATGAGTGTCAGAAAAGAAATTGTCTCGAAGCTTGCCTTTCTTTTCTATCACGACATAAAGGTGAACCATTTCTACACTGTGTTGTTACGTTTGTTGAAAAATGGTTTCTTTTTGACAACTGCAAGCGTTCGTTCGGCACAATGGCTGGACAAAGATGAAATGCCAAAATACAGTCCAAAACTGAATACTCATCAAAAAAAGCCAATGGTGTCTGGTGGTCCAGTGCTGGTATTATCCACTACAGCTTCAAGAAACCTGGTCAATGTATTACAATGGAGGTCTACTGTAACCAACTGGATGAAATGATGAGGATGCTTGCGATGAAGCAGCCAAGACTGGTCAATAGAGAAGGGCCAATCCTATTTCAAGACAATGCTTGACCACATGTCACAACAATGCAGCTAAAACTACAGAAGTTGGACTTGGAAACTCTCTATCATCCACCATATTCACCAGACCTTGCACCAACTGACTACCACTTCTTCCAGGCTTTGGACCACTTCTCACAAGAAAAAATATTCAATTCTCAACAAGCTGTGGAAAACGCCTTTCACAATTTCATCACCACTTGCTCTCCAGGTTTCTTCACTGCTGACATAAATGAGTTACCATTAAGATGG
>NW_012143856.1:10804371-10807637 GCF_000956105.1 Propithecus coquereli | reverse complement strand
AAGCAGAAGAAATATGATAACTACAATTAGTAGATAAAAGAGCTAGCACTGGTGGTTACAGACATCAAAACAAAGTTTTGATGTTATTTTTAAATTGATCTTCATTAATTTATTTTATATGCATTTTTTCAAACTAACTCAGCATAACAGGATCCTAGACTGCAAATCTGACAAAGTAACAACTCCAATAACGCCAAAGATTTAGAGTTAACTTTTAACAACGCATTTGCAATCTTACTGAAACGAAGGATAAGTTTTAAGCTTCGATTTTTTAAAAATTAATTAATTTACTTATTTCTAGTGATGGGGTCTTGCTATATTGTCCAGGCTGGCCTAGAATTTCACTCACCTCAGCCTCCTTAGTAACTGAACTATAGGTACATGCCATAGTACTCCTTTAATTTTTTTTTAAATTAATACTTAAACATTTTAAAATTTTCAAATATAAAAATATACCATGCAAGTATAATAATGTGTGTTTTTATGTATGTATAAATGTTTATGAAATATAATAAACTGCACTTTTGAATCAAAATCAGACATTTCATGACCTAATGAAATATCAAGAGGTAAATTTTTGATATTGCATGATAAGATTTATCAACATTTGGCAAATCTGTGTAACTCAATGAACCAATATTTTCTAAATCAGCAATACGTGATGTCACAAAATTATGCATGGGTAAAACATTCATTCAATGGGAAAGAGACACAAATGGATTTTAATGAAACAGAGTATAAGAAGTTCACTGATATGATTTCAAGTTCCATATTATAACCAATACCCTTTAATAGACAAATACTTGAATTTTGGTATAGTATCAAAAAAGAAACTATAATTATCTGAAAGGCTATTAAAATACTCCTCACTTTACAACTACATATCTGTGTGAGGACAAATTTTCTTCATATACTTTAATTAAAACAACATTATCACAATAGATTGAGTAAAGAAAACAGAAGAATTCAGCTGTCACCTATTCAGCCACACAACAAAGGTATCTGCAAAAAGTAAAACAATGCCAGTCTTCTCACCAAAATTGCTATTGTTTTGGAATAGTTACTTTTCATTTAAAAATATGCTACTTATATTAACAAGTAATGAGTCTGTCAACTGTTTTAAATTAACAATGCCTAATACTATAAATATTAATAGAAACAGCCTACAAAAACAAAAGCTCTTGATCTTTAATAAGTTTTCTTTTGTATTTTGAGACAGAGTCTTGCTCTTGTTGAGTGCAGTGGCATCATCATAGCTCACTGCAACCTCAAACTCCCTGGCTCAAGCAAACCTCCTGCCTCAGCTTCCCGAGTAGCTAGGACTACAGGCCAGGCACATGCCAGTGTGCCTGGCTAATTTTTTCTATTTTTAGTAGAGATGGGGTCTTGCTCTTGCTCCAGTTGGCCTCAAACTCCTGACCTCAAGCGATCCTTCTGCCTCGGCCTCCCAGAGTGTTAGGATCACAGGCATGAGCTATCATGCCCAGCCAATCTTCATCAATTTTTAAGAGGAGAAAGGGTTACTGAGACCAAAATGTATATAAAAGCTACTAGTGTAAGGAATCATAAATATCCATTTAATACTCTGCATACCATAATACTTGAGATAGAATACAACTCCACATAACATTGTTTTGTCTTTACTGTTTAAAAGAAAACCCATGAAAGACAGGTACCCTAAATTGAAAAAGCAAAGAAAATGGAGAAACACATTTTTCACATTACTGTTTCCTAATTATTTTAACTGTATTTTAACCAAACAAAACATTTAACATTATTTTAAGTGAAAACTACAGGAAAAACTGTGATGTACAGTGAAAGTAAAATCTAATCCCAAACTGGCACTAACATATTCCTATCTCTTTCTACTTCAAATTACTTTCTACAAAATCATAATCATAAAATAAGATTTTATTAATTAAAGAAAAAATAATTACCAAACCCATATCATCAGCTAAAATCCCTCCATGGACATTTTCTGGTCGGTCTTTCTCAGAAAAATTTGTTATTGTATTATAATATAAGTCATTTCGCTGTTCCCAGAATGGTGGAAGTTCTTTACTGTTTTCCCGTGAAACCATCCAAGCTAGAGCTTGTTTTTGATGTGGAAGCAATGGCGTTTCAATAGCCTATAAATAAAATGTCACAAAGAGAAATAAACTAAGCCCTTTCCTTTTTCACATGCAGAATCTAAAAAGGTTGAATTTGTCGTTAAAAAACAAGTACAGATTATCAGCATATTTTAAAATTTTGAATAGTTTTAAATAGAAAATATTGGCTCAATACCTCAGCTGGTTCCATTTCATGAGTTTTATCATCTTCTTTTAAATCTTCAAACAATTTGTCAAATTCTGTTTTAAGCTACAATAAATAGCAACAAGAAACATTATGAAACAAGCCAATTAAAATAATAATTGCACCTAATTCAGAGATTTCAAATCATTTAGTTAACTAATAGAGTCAAAAGCCAAAAGGCACATGAAATAAATTAACTCTCTGAGATACTACACTGTTCATTGAAGGCAGATTAAAGAGGTGCCTTATGTTTAAGACGTAACTGTATTATATTTGAAAGAATACAGAAAAAAGAGTTTTAAGTCCTGGGTTTCAGTCACAGTTCTGTCACAAATAAGCTTATATGCAAGTTTGAGCAAGACACTTAACCTTTGTGGCCCTGTATCTTATTCCTGTAAAACTAAAGGGATGAACTAAATTTAGATTGTGTCTAAGGTTCCTTCTGCCATTAAAATTTTGTGATTCTATTAGTTGTAGTCAAACTATTTTGTCAGTCCTACAGGTATATTTCACTCTTTTGCAAGTCAATGATATTTCATTTATTATTACTGCAATAAGGAACCTGCTATGTGCTATAAAATATTAGGATGATTTCATTATTATGCTAATCTAGTTGGCTACTCAAGTTGAGCTAGTCCAAATTCGTATCTCTATATATGTATTATAGATAATTTTGTAAATTAACACATGAATACACATCAGCAGGCCAGAAGAAAGCAATAACGTCTAAAAAATTGGGGGCATTAACCTGGGGTTTAGCCACCAGACACAGGCTCAAGCCCTTCTAACAATAAGCAGAAGAAATATGATAACTACAATTAGTAGATAAAAGAGCTAGCACTGGTGGTTACAGACATCAAAACAAAGTTTTGATGTTATTTTTAAATCGATCTTCATTAATTTATTTTATATGCATTTTTTCAAACTAACTCAGCATAACAGGATCCTAGACTGCAAATCTGACAAAGTAA
>NW_012143856.1:10793438-10803421 GCF_000956105.1 Propithecus coquereli | reverse complement strand
TCTTCAGTACAAATTAGTTTGGCCAAACAAACTCAAACAGATATGAAATGTTTTACAATCCCTGCATCTTATAATATTAAGTTAAACCCTAAACTTACTTTTTGGTGCAGAACCCAATTTAAGTCCATGTTTCTTCAAGTGATCTAAAACCGCTTTTCTATTTTCTTCTTTTCCCCAAAAGGTCATATGCAGAGGCATGGTAAAAGCATTGTTTGCACCAAAAGGAACTACCCTATTATATTTAGGAGAGGAAAAAAATGGGAAATTAGAAGTGTTATTTTTCACCCCCATTAAGACTCTGTTAAATATTCTACGGGTACCATTTAAATTTTGCATGGAAGTAAAATAAGAAGGAACTAGTTGGGCGGACTTAAAGGAGAGAAAAAGAATAAAGAATAAGAATTACCAACAATCAGAAGAAAAGGGTGATTTTTAGGAACAGAACGCAAGAAGAAACTGAGATGGAACAAAGCAGTTTTAAAATATAAGGATAGCGTGTAAACAAGATTGTAAGATAAGTAAAAAAAAAAGTAAGTTAAATAGAGAGGGTAGAGCTTTGCCTAACAAGAATCACTGAGAGTAATAATCCATTCGCTGGGAAAATGGGGAATAATTTTCAAGAACTATTTCTAATCCAGGATTCACTAAAAGTTTATTCCCAATATCTGAAAAACTTGATGAATTGAAAAAGGAGAAAACATAATGAGACAATACTGAGCATTTATTTTATCTTCCAAACTCACCTAGCATTAGGATATGAATATTATGAACATTGGGATTAGGATATGAAGATCCTAAACATTCCAAAAACTTAAATGGAGATCATGAACACAAATGCCTAAAAGAGAAAAGGCAACCGAGAGGAGACTGAGTTTGAAAAGAGAAAGGAAGAGGTGGTAGAACTGGGAGAGCATATGCCCTAGCTTCGGAGACAGCTACTACTCAGTTCCAGTCAACTGATGTCCTATGGAAATGAGGGTCCTCCATTGTCAGATCTTCCATTTGTTAAGAGAAAAATCTTAGTAAATAAATTTTATATTTAGGGAACCAAATTAATATGTATAAAATGTAGAATATCTAGATATTTCAATATTGGAATTAAATGAAAAATTTCTAAAACATTGTGAAGGCAAAATGAAACTCACCTACATCTCATCACTGACTACCAGTTTATAACCTCTGATTTAAACAAACACTTCCAAATTCCTAAACCTAGGCATCAAAAGGCTTAGAGAGATGGAGTGTATTTCCTAACATATGAATCAAAGTGTATTTTTCTCCATAGTAACAATTCAATAGGAAAATGAGGATAACTGTTTGATGGCTGAGGTAGTAGAGGCAGATTAGAGGAAAATCAGAACGTTTAAATTGAACACACATCAAAGGTAAAGTGATAAAAGTTGTCAATACACCTTTATAGGCACTAACAAGAAGGCCTAACAAATTCAAAGATGACTATAACTCACAATATTAAACTCTGAAAGTACATTACCCTTCAATTTGTGCCAACTTATTGTCCATGATATAGGCCAAAGCAGCTGCATGATCTTTCTTTAAATAGCCAACTTGATTTCCATTCACATTGTTTACTTTAATTGCATTTTTATCATAGGAGTTATTAGGCTCTCGTTGTAATGCCACCATTTCATTATTATTAACCTAATGAAATGATAAACACATAATAACATTATAAATAATGAACAGACAACAACTTTATCATATTTTATCTGGGATTTCCATTCATTTTTTTAATGTTACTGCTAAACACTGCATATAGAAATATATAGTTTATAATGATTTTCAATATTACTTTTCTAACCTATATTCACTAGGAAGTTAAATCTTTGAAATATAAAAAGTACAAATCTAAATTAGCAAATTCATAGTATCTAAAATTTTCAACATTGTAACTGCTGAAAAATAGCTAACCTTTACAGAGTACTTACTATGTGCTAAGCACAGTTCTAAGCACATTACATAGGCTGACTTTCTAAATCCTCACAACCCTATTGGGAGACACTACCATCATTCCCATTTTACAAATGAAGAAACTAAAGCACAGAAAAGTTAAGTAACTTGCCCAAGGTCACAAAGCTTATAGGTAGCAGAGCTAGGAACTGACTTGAGGCAGGCTGGTTCCTGACCCTGAATTTTCCAGAATATTAAAAATGGGGGTGGGGGAGGCATTTATAACTCATAATGGAACTGGAATAAGAAAAATATGTCCACCCTTCAACTCATGCCATTCTGTATGAGGCCAACATAATCAAAGATGGAAGAGTAAGAACTTCCAAAAATTCTCTCCTCAATAAAAGCAGTAAAAAAAATCAGCTAAGATAATCGTTATCAACTTTTTCAGAACTCTGGGAACTAAACAAAGGCTTGCAGAAATTTGGAGAGTGTTTATTCAAGAAAAAACAGCTGAGACCAGACATGGTGGTCATGCCTGTAATCCTAGAACTTTGGAAGGTGGAGGCAGGAGGACTGCTTGAGGCCAGGAATTTGAGACCAACCTGAGCAACATAGTGAGACTTCCACCTCTACAAAAAACAGAAAAATTAGCCAGGCATGGTGGTACACACCTGTAGTCCCACCTACTCTAGCGGCTGAACCAGGAAGATCGCCTGAGCCCAGAAGTTTGAGGTTGCAATGATCTATGAAGGCACCACTGCACCCTAGCCCTGGCAACAGAGGGAGACCAGAGAAAGAAAAGAAAGAAAAGAAAGAAAGATGGCTGAATATCAGTTAGCCTAGTCTCATCCCCAGCTTTCCAGCTACATACTAACTTTTAAAAATAATAGCCTGCTGGGATTCTAGATACAGCCTGGCAGTCACCAGAGAGAACAGAATGGAGTTACAGCTCTTTCAAAAATTAATTCCCAAAGAGCTGTCATTATCTGACCTGTCTGGAGGTTTCCTAGTAGACCCCACTTAAAAGACTGGCTATATTTACCTCTGAGCTCATCCAGTACAAAATCCTTCTCCCTTGGACAGGTGTTTGTCAAAAACAATTTTACTGGCAAGTATTTTAATTTCATAGCTGCCTAAGACAGTGAATAGCAGTTGGAGCAAACAACAGAATAACAAGGAAAAGCTGGGGAATGAGATGACATTAAGGGCTTTGCAAAACTCCAACATAATTCTGTACATCTAGAAGGCCATAAGCAAGCACAGTGCTATATGCATGACCAGGGTTGTGCACATTCTCAGGAAAGACTTGAGAAGGTCCTAACCTCTCACCTCTGGCTAAACTTGTAGCATTTAACTAGCAGAAAGTGAAAGTTAAAAGCAGTCAACTGCCTTAGAGTGCTGAAGGAATGCCCCAACACACAGAGACTCTCTGCAAAGACTGGGAGATTTATTTGTTCCAGTACAATCATTAGCTGACCACTGAGCTAACCAAGTATAGACTTCAGAGACCACACTATAAAGAACAGATTTTATAGAATTAATTCAGAAAAGCCACCAAGTAACAAACACTAATCACCAAAATCAGCCACAACACTGGGAAGAAAGGAGAATCTGATTTCCAGTTGCCACATTATTTAAAACATCCACTTTTCAAGAAAAAAGTACAAGGCATGAAAAGAAATAAGAAATTATGGTCTATAAACAGGGAAAAAAGCAATCAATATCAACAGTCCCTAAGAAAGCACAGATGTTAGACATATGAGAAAAAGAATTTAAGTCAGCTATTTTAAATATGTTCCAAGATCTAAAGCAAATCATTTCTTTAGACATGAGAATGCATGTCTAAAAATATGACAACAAAGTCTGACCAGGCCGGGCGCGGTGGCTCACGCCTGTAATCCTAGCTCTCCGGGAGGCCAAGGCAGGCGGATTGTTTGAGCTCAGGAGTTCGAAACCAGCCTGAGCAAGAGCGAGACTCCATCTCTACTAGAAATAGAAAGAAATTAATTGGACAACTAAAAAAAATACATAGAAAAAATTAGCCAGGCATGGTGGCGCATGCCTGTAGTCCCAGCTACTCGGGAGGCTGAGGCAGAAGGATCGCTTGAGCCCGGGAGTTTGAGGTTGCTGTGAGCTAGGATGATGCCACGGCACTCTAGCCCGGGCAACACAGTGAGACTCTGTCTCAAAAAAAAAAAAAAAAAAAAAAGAAGTCTCACCAAATTCTACAGCCAAAAAGTACAAAAACTAAAGTAAAAAATTCACTAGAGTGGCTCAATTGCAGATCTGAGCAGGCAGAAGAAAAAATTATCAAAGTTGAAGACAGAAAGAAAGAAATGAAAAAACATAAAACAGAGCCTCAGAGACCTGTAAACATCAAGCATACCAACACACACACACACATATACATGTACCAAAAGAGAGAAAGGGGCAGAAAAAATACTTAAGAAATTATGGTCAAAAACTTCCCAAATTTGATAAAAAACATTTTTCTACATATATAAGAAGCTTAACAAATTCCAAGTAAGATGAACTCAAAGAGATCCACACCTGGAAACATCATAATCAAACCATCAAAAGAATCTTGAAAGCACCAAGAGAGGAGCAATTCATCACATATAAGAGATCCTCAGTAAAAATAACATGTGATTTCTTATCAGAAACCATGGAGGCCAGAAGGTAGTAGGATAAGTTTTCCAAGAACTAGAAGAAAAAAACTAAGAATTTCATATATGACAAAACTACCCTTCAAAATGAAAGAGAAATTAAGACATTTCCAGGAAACAAAAACTGAAAAACTCCATCACTAGCAAATCCAATCTATAGGAAATACTAAAGAAAGTTCTTCAGGCTGAAATCAAAGGACATTAGACAATAGCTTGAATCCACATGAAGAAATTAAGAGCATAGGTAATGATAAGTAAATTGATTAGTAAATATAAGAGACAGCATAACTGTATTTTTGTTTGTAATTTTTTTCTCCTACCTGATTTAAAAGACCAGTGGATAAAACAGTAACTACAAATCTGTGTTGATGGGCACACAACATATATAAAGACATAATTTGTATAATAATAGCACAAAGAAAAGGGGTAGGATGGAGCTATCTAGGAGCCAAGTTTTGACCAACTACTGAAATTAAGTTGGCACTTATTCAAACTAGATTCTTATAAATTAAGATGTTAATTGCAATCCCTAAGGCAATCATAAGAAAATAAATCAAAGTATATAGTAAAAGAAACAAGGAAATTAAAATGGTGCACCAGAAAATACCCATTTAACACACAAGAAGACAGTATTGGAGGCCAGATCCAAAGGCCACATATTGTATGATTCCATTTCCATAAAATGTGACGAGCAGGCAAATCCATACAAACAGAAACCAGCCTGATTGGTGGTTGCCAGGGACTGGGGGGAGTGGGTACCAAGGAGTGACTACTAATGGGTAGGGGATTTCTTTCTGGAATGATGAAAAGGTTCTGCAACTAGATAGTAGGGAAGGTTGCATAACCTTGTGAATATTCTTAAAAACTATTCAACCGTATGCTTTAAAATGGTGAATTTTATGACATATGCATTATCTCAATTTTTTTAATTTTCTTAAAAGATATAGGAAAGTTGCTTCAAACCTCTCCTAACATCTGTCTACTGACTCAAGAGACTACAACCTGAACCAATCAGAATATCAGACAGATATTCCTCTCTAGCCCTTTGGAGATATTTCATGTGGCAAAGCTCTGTTCTCTCCCAGCCCACCACCCCTTGGCCACTGCCTTCAGCATGATCTTTTTAAACCAGGTTATGCAAATCCTAGAAAATATATAACCAAAAAAAACAGAGCAAAAAACTAACAATTTTTAAACATTTCATCTCAAATAAGATAATTACATAATTGTTATTTATTACAATAAAGTATCATTAATTAAAAGTAGATGATTGTCATTTATTACAAATGATAGCTAATTACTAGAATTTTAAATAGAATACATATGGGCCAAAATAATGGAGACTAACAAAAACAAAAAACATGGTCCAAGCAATAAGACAAAAAAAACATAAAAAACAAAAGGTCAATACAACAATATCAAAAAGACAGAATTAGAATCATAACAATATAGTCATGCCCTGTATAACATTTTGATAATGACAGAATGCATATACAGCGGTGGTCTCATAAGACTATAATGGAGCTGCCCTATACAGGTGTATCATTTTTTAACTTTTATACAGCCTTTTACTTTTAGATATGCTTAGATACACAAGCATATCTTATGTTTAGATATGCTTAGATACACAAATACTTATCACTGTGTTATAATTGCCTATAGTATTCAGTATAGTACCATGCTGTATAGATTTGTAGACTAGGAGCAACATGCCATACCATAGAGCCTAGGTGTGTAGAAAGCTATACCACCTAGATTTGTGTAAGTATACTCTATGATGTTCATAGAATGAAGAAATTGCCTAATGAGGCATTTCTAAGAAAGTATCCCCATCATTAAGTGACATATGACTGTATTTTTATTTTATTTTTAAATATTTTTAATTTCAGTATATTACGGAGGTATAAATGTTTAGATTATGTATATTGCCTTTGCCCCACCCGAGCATGACTGTACTTTAGAATAGAAAAAAATAAGCCACCTTATTGTAACATAAAGTCTTTGATGGAATGAAGTCTTTGATGGGTCAAGAAATAAAAAAGTTAACCATAACCTTATTGAAAACATACTTTAAAGAAAAAACAGAGTTAAAAATGAGCAATGCTACTATGTAACAAACCTTAGTATATGTAAGTATATGCAGTACTTATAAGAATATTTAAAAGATTTTATTATTAAACATAATTAGATTTTATTATTAAACACTATTAAAATTAAATGTTCAAAATCATGAATCCAAAAAATAGAACATTAATGAATTTAAGGAGACTAGAGTAACAGAATATAAAAGCGAAACTACTGAGTGAAGAAAAATAATCATAAAAAAATCCAAGAAAGGTTGTTTGAAAAGAAATAAGACAGATAAATCTCTATCAAGCCTAATTAATAAAAAGAATATAAGAACAGACACAAATATATTAACACAAAGAATGAAAACAAGAATATAACCATAAACACAGTTAAAAATTTTTAAGTATAAATAATTAATATGTACAACTCTTTGGGAATAAATTTGACAATCTAAATAAAATGGATGTTTTAAAAAATATATAAATAACCACAATTGACCAAAGTAGTACCAGAATTATGCTGAGTGAAAGAAGCCAGAATGAAAATTACTGTACCAAAATTACTGTATGATTCAATGTATACATAGTTCTAGAACAGGCAAAACTTATCTATAAGTGATAGAAATCACGTTGGGGGTTGCCTAGGGCAGGAACAGGGAGAATTGATTACAATAAGATACAAGAGAACTTTCAGGGTGATGGATACAATCTATATCTTGATTGGGGTGGTGATTATCAGATATCTATCTTTGTCAAAATTTTAGGGATCATACACTTAAAATATGTGCATTTTATCATATGTAAACCACATCTCAATAAAGTTGAAAAAAGTTAAAATAAGAAAATTATGCAAAGATAATATCTCAATTTATATTACAATATTTTTTCATAACAGTGATCAACTCTAAAATGTCTACCAATAAGGAAATTCTAAGTATGACACAGATTTGTATTGACATGAAAAGATATTTCTAATATTTTGCTAAGAGAAAAAAAGGTGATCACAATAGGTATAATATTATCTCATTTTTATTGATACATAATATGATTCTGATTTACATGCATATGTTCACAGAAAAAAGCATAGAAGATAAATAAGTTATGGTTCTGGATGGCAGACTTCAGGAAGATTTAATGCTTTTTAGCTATTTTAAAATAACAAACATTACTAATAAAATAAATACACATTTCGAAAAATAAAAATCTAAGTGATAACTACTTTTATCAGCACACATTTTTATTAGTTTACCAACGTCATAGAGACTGTTCTAAGATCAGTAACTCCCATGATCTAGTATTTCACAGTGGTATAAAATAATTTAGAAAAAAATGTTAATTTTTTTAAAAATCACACAAATCTTAAATAGAAAAGCTCAGAAATAGATATGAGACCTAGAGAACAGACAGATACAAAATAAGAACTGGCAGATCTCAGGAATCTATTGAAAAAACAGAATAAAAAGAAAAACCATTTCAAAATTAAAGACTAAAGTAGAAAGAAGAGTTAGCAAGAGTAGAAAGAAACAAGAGTTAACAGACCCTGTGAAAAATATGGTAAAAAAAAATGACAAAAAATATATGATGAAAAGGATTACAAAAGAAGTAACAGATATATAGACAGAGGAAATCTAATATAGAGGAAGATAAAATGGAGACTATGAAGAAAAAAAACAAGCTTTGGAACAAAGCAAACATTTAAAACTATAATTCCAGAAAACTGTCTAAAGTAGAAGAAAACAAATTTACAGAATGGTCAACACTTAAGATATACCACGGTCAAACTACTGGACTTTAGTCATATAGGCAAAAAAATTCCAATTCACTTAAGTGGGAGAGAAAAATCATATTGGCATGAGAATTCTACCAACATTTTATGGAACATTAGGCTATGGAGAAAAAATAGGAGACGAGAATTTTATATTCGGCCAAACTGTCCGTCAAGTATAAAATGTCACAATTACGAACATACAAAAACTTAGGATCATTGTTTCTTCCTAAGGAATCTCCCACTTAGATCACAAAACAATTTGAGATGCTTCAATATAAAGAAAATATGGGAGAAAGACTAGGCAAATCCAGAACATGGAACTCTTTCCCAAGGAATCTCCTAATGAGTATGCTTCAGACAACCAAAAAAAATGATCTGACAAGCTTCAACATAAGAAAAATATGGGGGCATGGAAGAACTAACAAATCCACATATTCCAAAAAACAACAGACCTGGTTTTTACAACAAACCAATAACATCAAACAAAGTGTTGAGGGGAAGGGCTTTATGTCCCATAATAACCAAAAATAAAGCATGAACTTTGTTTTGATCCTGATTTCAAAAAATCAACTATAAAGGCATGTTTAAAAAAAAAAAATCAAGAAAATCCATTTATGGATTAGTTATTAAACGCAATAAGGAATTATTATTAATTTTGTTAAGTATGAAAATGACATGTAAGGTAATGTCTGTATGTTTTTATAGATACATACTGAATCATATGAATGTAAAATAATAAATTTGGAATTTACTTTAGTTGACAAGAAAAAAGAAAGGATGAAGCAAATGTAGAAAAATTTGTTAACTGTTTAATCTGGACCATGAATATACAGAGGTTTATTGTACTATTCTCTCTAATGTATGTTTGAATTTTTTCATAATAAATAAAATTAGAGGTTTATCTAAATAACACAGAGGCACATTAGAATACCATGACAAAGACAACTACTAACC
Organism: Propithecus coquereli; assembly: GCF_000956105.1. NCBI lineage: Eukaryota > Metazoa > Chordata > Mammalia > Primates > Indriidae > Propithecus > Propithecus coquereli. The sequence goes on along the minus strand of NW_012143856.1, from coordinate 10,794,053 downwards.
AGAGAAAGTTATATATATTCTCAAACTGTCTGTCTCTCTTTCACGCCCATACACACACAATGCAGAGAACAGAGAGATGCAGAACGATAGATACAGGAAGAAAAGGTGGAGAATCTTATTACAAAAAAAGAAGCCTAAAGATAGACAATTCCCTTACCTAGGAGGATCTTCCTAAATTAAAAATACTAAAGTGAAAAATGTGCTGAGGGGCAGAAGTAGAGAAAGCAATGGACTTGGAAGTCATCTCCAAAATTTACCATACAGTGTCTGTGCATTCTGGGCAACTCTTTTAATATTCCAGATTTTCAGTTCCTCAGTTACAGAAAGAGAATAGATGCCCTACTTACCTCAGAGCTATCGTAGGGATCAAATGACAGTGCAGGCAAAAGTGCTTTGCATATTGTAAGCATGAAGTAAATGTAAAGGAATATTAAAGTAGTCCAGGTATTTGTTATCTCTTGTCTACATATATTTTAATTACTTAAAGTAAAATAAATATTAACTGCACATATCACCTTCTAATTCTTATTTTCTAAGTTAATATCATAAATATAACTTAACTTAGTATCTATCTACTGTTATACTCACTACTCCTGTGTAATAGCGTAGTCCAAC
>NW_012143856.1:10784428-10789488 GCF_000956105.1 Propithecus coquereli | reverse complement strand
AACCATTTTTTAAATAACTAAAGAAGACAATGCAGTGGAAATGATAGAAAATAACATCCTCTGGACTTAGTTATTTACAATGGAATTTTCTTATTCTGAATCAGGCCCCTACAGATTCTGGGGCAGAATCCTTGGTAAAACCACAGCTGACAGGACAGAAGTGAAATAAAATTAATGCCAAGTAAAATTCTTCTTAAATAATACAATGAATATTAAGTGCCAGGCCTGAAGTAAGAACTCAATAAATGCTCTTATTATCATTACTATTATTGTTGCAATAGAGTTATTTTCTAATGAGTCCTCCAGCACTTAACAAGGAATATGGTTGAGTGAGGACAATTTCCTGATTGAGGCTCAATCAACAGGGTTGTTCCTAACTACCAGAATAACAGTGTTTCCAGAAGCCTGTCATTTTCCCAGGTCCTTGAAGCAGAATGAATTGTTTCATCAAGGATCAGGAGACACTCCAATCTCAACTCCCACCTTGAGAAATCTTTGCTGTTCCAGATTATACAGCTATTTCCCAGGAGATAATTGTTTCCTCCTCCCTTTAGGCCTTGGCTTACTAAATGCCCTTACGTGGCCCAAACCCAGTGTTGCTGAGGCATCAGTCTGGCCTGGGATCAGTCCCCTCCTTTGCTTCCTGCCCAGGGTCCTTTCCCCAGCTTCAGGTAATTGCCACTCTAGGCCATGGAATGATTTAGAGTTTCTGTCATGGCCGTGGCCAAAGTTATCTTTTTATTTTAATGAATACTGCAAAGATTGATGAACATTTTTCTGCCTCCTTTATGGCTAGAAAATTAAAAGACTAAAACTTCGATTCTAAATACATTTTTTTATATAATAAAAGATACTAATTTCTTTCACGTGGAAAACTATATTGTATTAGTAAATCACTGTTTGTTTGGGGTTTTTTTTCTTACAAATGGAGTTTTGCTATGTTGCCCAGGCTAGACATGAACTCAAGCAAGCCTCCTACCCCAGCCTCCCAAGTAGCTGAGACTACATGTGTGAGCTATGCTGTAAATCACTGTTTTTAATCATCACAAGTCACCAAACTATTGCATCCTACAGCCATACATATGCTAACCCTAAAATTATGGTTAAACTTGTCATTTCAAATAGTCTTTTAGAAAGTAAAAAAGAAAAGAACTCTACAAAAAATCAAACACATTTCTAGAATTTGAAGAAAAAAAGAAAGCATTCCAATAGTTTTTAAAGGAATTTAATCTCTGGATCTAATAGAATTAGAAATTCTGAGAGATTCAAATTCACAAACAGATGAAGTTTTAGAGTTAGAATGTATTAATTAATATTAATAGCCCATTGCTATAATTGATTAATATATATTACATTAGCAAATACATATTAAATGGCAATGCAGTTCAATTTTTGGTGTGCCAGATTCTAATTAAGTACTCGGAAAATATGCCAGAAAATACCCAGGTTGATAATGTTTTGTGTGTGAAAGTAATGAAATCCTGCTCATTAGAATAAAGGAGAAAATTCCAAATGTGAGAATGTGGCTCTTTCAAGACTTAAGAGGTATGTATAATGACTGCCCCGTGGTTAAAGAATGTGGCTTGAATGAAGTATGATTTGCTATTTAAAATCAACGCCTTTCTCCATATTGTCAGGGGAAGGCTTCTAGGAATATTTACCTGTTCAATATTAGCTCTCCTATCCCCACGTTATTCAAAATGAAAAACCCAATAAATGTTCACCAATCTCTTTCCTGGTGAAAATCATTTATGTAAATTAAAATGTATGTGACATCTATAACTACAACTATGTGCCAAAATTTCAATGGGGATTAAGCTAGAAGAGACTTCAAAAAATACAACTATTATTATACATGAAGACATTTATATCTTTTCAGATAGTACATCCAGCATCCCTCCAAACAGAACACTTATTTTATTCAGGTATCCAAACCATGCCATCATGGGAAATTGCCCTCAAGCCTCTCTTACCCATCCCCCTCGTTGGTTTAAAGGTAACTCCAATACCCTTATAAGTAACTGTTTCGAGAATGGATATGAAAACAAATTTGTACAAGGAAAAGTGAGGGGAAGTCTGTTGGGGGATTCCAGGAAGTCTCCATTCTCTTAAGAATAGACAGTCGCTATTTGCCCTGCGTTTTTCTTGCAAGTCGCGCATATCTCTTTCAGTTCCTCTACATACACGTAAACACTGAGCTAATTGGGGACAGGGGCTGTCTTACCTGGCCCTCTATTCGGAGCACGATGCCTAGCGCATAGTGGGTATCTAATGGATGTTTTGTTGAATAAAGCACGGTCCCAAAAGCTTTGAGCCCCAGAGCCCCCACGGTCCGTGACAGAGATTTCCCAAGGCTCTGGCACAGAACTGCCTGAGCAGCCTCTACTCGCCAGCCAAGACAATGCATTTATGTCACCCGCGGCCGCAGGAGCGACCAGCCGAAAGAATACAAGCTGCACAAATCGCACGGGGAACGCGGAGGGAACGCGGGGAAGGTCAGGTTCGTTGAGGGACGCCTCGAGGCCGTTAGCCCCAGAGCCCCACCCCCTTCGCCCCCTTCACCTCCTGTACATCCAGGACATGGCGTAGAGTGGGATGACAAGGGGAAAGCCTAGGCGCCCCCGGATCGCTCTCGAGCTGCTTCGATACGCCTCCTGCCAGGCCCCGCAGCCCAGAAGCCCGCGACAGGTTCGGAGCGCAGGACCAAGAGCACACCACTGAAAGGTAAGACGCCGCGACTCCAGTCAGACGTCTACGCCTTCTCCTTGTGCAACAACCTCAGAGGCCAGCAACGCTCTGTGATTGGCACTAGGAATGTCTAATCGTGAGGAGGAGACCGCGGAGACAAACCAATCAGATCACGAAGAGGAGGGCAACTCCGCCCCGCGCTGCCATTCCAAGACGGTGGGGGGTCCCGGCTGCAAAGGCGGTTCCATCCGGGTTCTTCCCCGCCCCCAAGGTGGGCGCACGGGAAAGCCACGTGTCCCCAGGAGTGCGATTGCGGTTCCCGCAGTGTCTGCGTTTTCTGCTTAGTTCCGCGCTTCCAATAGGGAGACAACTCTCCCTTCCGTTATTTCCCCCAAGACCTAAGACTCGGCCCCATTCTTCTGGCCCTACCTCATCCTGCTTCTCATTTTCTCCTCATTTGATGTGACACATAATAGGGTTTTCCACTGAATGTGCTCCACGATTTATGAGACCTGTAGCTACCTACCAGCGAGGTATTTTCCTTCATTTCTTATGGTGAGCCCTGGGGACTTAAAGCTCATCATAGTTTTCATTTTAAGCCTCATTAGCGTATCTGTGAAACACACCAAGTTTGGAAAATCTTGAATGGATCTTACGGAGTCCCCTACTCACCTCTTTTTGTTGTTTTTAAGGAAATTTGTCATCTCTTAATACAGGAAAGCCATAATATGCGATAACAGCACAACTAACGGCGGGTGATCGCTGGGAATGGTGGGCGGGACCAGCTTCCCCGCGGGCACGTGGCTGCTTGGCTGGGCGGGAAGAAGCCGGGTTCCCTCAGGGGACTGCAGGGAGTGCTCCGAGGCGCTATGCCACCAGCTTTCCAGAGTCTGAGGTGACCGGAAGAATTCGGCCCCGGGGCACCCGTGCGGGGCTGCAGCTCTGCACCCTGGGGTGGAAAAGAGGCCGCTGCTCCTGAAGCAGACAGCGCAGCGTAACTGTCAGATGAGATTGCTGGATCACAGAGGAAATGCATTTGTAAACGTGATCAGTATTGACATGTGCCGTCCATAGAGTTGGTTCATTTTACTTCCATCTGCAGAGTACGTCAAGTGGTCAGTTTTTCAAGAGATTTTGTCCCTTTTCTTAAATAAACTATAGTGATTTGTAACCATGAACCATAGGTTGAGTGATAGAATTTGAAGAAATTTATTATTTCATTTCACCAAATAGGAAATTGAAGATGAAGACAATGGCATTTCCAAATTATTTTAATTATTTTACTTTCTTCTTGAAGTATTATGAGGCAAATGGCAATGCAGTTCAATTTTTGGTGTGCCAGATTCTAATTAAGTACTCGGAAAATATGCCAGAAAATACCCAGGTTGATAATGTTTTGTGTGTGAAAGTAATGAAGTCCTGCTCATTAGAATAAAGGAGAAAATTCCAAATGTGAGAATGTGGCTCTTTCAAGACTTAAGAGGTATGTATAATGACTGCCCCGTGGTTAAAGAATGTGGCTTGAATGAAGTATGATTTGCTATTTAAAATCAACGCCTTTCTCCATATTGTCAGTATTGTACATCCCAGAACCAGCAGTTGAGCTGGAATACTCTTTCACTTTTATTTTTTTTGTTTTAAAATATCAAATTCAATTTGTACTAGTTTGATTAAAATGTTACAATTACAAATTCAGAACTATCACACTAGATAATGTTTCTGAAAAATGAACATTTGTAACTGGAAAATGAACTATAGGGTGGCTGTGTGGTTGAACTGATGAGTAAGGAGAACCACACAAGAAGGTGAAGGCTGGAGGCCTTCCTCATCACATCATGGTTTCAACAAGCATGAGGCTCATTCCCATCCATGTGGTGGGATGAGTTATATCTGCAGTGAGTACCTGCAGAAGGTGAATGGAATCCAAACATAAGCCCCCTGGAGGGTAAGAGGAAGGGGACTAAATTCGAAACCTGAATTTAAATGACTTTAAATCTTAAAAATGACTGAACTATTTGGAAGTGACTAAATTAGGCTATCTCCCCACTAGGCAGACTGAAGGTTTAAGACAGATTAAGTTCGTTAAAGAAATACATAGTTTTTTACCTTTGCAAATGGAGTCAGTGATTGAAATTCATATATGGTATATACATCCATATACGCACACATCTTGATGAATTTACACCTAGATATTTATATCAAATACCAATAGCTTATTAAATCACGGGATTTTCATTTTCTTCTTTTTGCTTGTATGTATGTAAAATGTTCTCTATATTGAACGTGTATTTTTTTTGCCATAAGAAAATAACATAAATTAATCTATTTTTCAACTTTGTTTTTTAACTAATTTTAGACTTACAGAAAATTGC
>NW_012143856.1:10779082-10780831 GCF_000956105.1 Propithecus coquereli | reverse complement strand
TTGAGCCCAGGAGTTTGAGGTTGCTGTGAGCTAGGCTGATGCCACGACACTCACTCTAGTCAGGGCAACAGAGTGAGACTCTGTCTCAACAAAAAAAAAAAAAAAAAAGAATGCAGAGGTGAAAGAAAAACCTTGATAAGTGGGTGCCTCATGAGCTGACCAAAAATCAAGCAGCATGGGCCAAGCAGCATAGGTACCATAGAGTCCAGAAATTGACCTAGAACAACCCACATGTGTAGTAATGCAACTTCCAACTGTCCAATCAGAGTGGTTCCATGGTGACGTCTCAGCCGCTAGGGAGGTCCCATCTGGACACTATAAAAGAAGATGCAGACCATTACCAACCCCCTTTGCACCCTTCCTTTTGTTCTCCCTTTGTAGTGACAACGGGTCTGGTCATCATCTGTGGCATATGTATCATGCTCTGTAAACCTATATCTTGCTCTTGCCCTATAATCCTATCTTTCTCTCCTCAATAAACCTCATTTCCATGCTTGCCTTACTTTATTGCATCTGATCATTCTTCAGCCATGAGCTCATCAAGAACTAGCATTTCATACTGAAACCTGACAGATTGACCTATGTCCCCATTATATTTCCACTTCTATTAGGTTGGCGTCAAAGTAATTGTGGTTTCGGACCATGAATTTTAAATCATTATAACTAGGCTCAAACCCATCTTTATCAGTCAAAATAGGAACCATTATAATCAACACATTTTTGCCAACAAGAAATAAGTTTGTTTATTCCTGTGGTGTAAAAATACATGCTTCGAGATCCGAGGAACTCTCAGAAAGCATTTTCTGCATCCTGCTGTTTGTGGAAGTGTTTTCTCTGCAAAAAGTTGTCAAGATGCTTGAAGAAGTAAGTGGTAGTCGGTTGGTGAGAGGTCAGGTGAATATGGTGAATGAGGCAAAACTTCGTAGCCCAATTTGTTAAACTTTTGAAGTGTTGGTTGTGCGATGTGTGGTCGGGCATTGTTGGGGAGAATAATCAGGCCCTTTCTGTTCATCAATACCAGCTGAAGGCATTGAAGTTTTCAGTGCATCTCATTGATTTGCTGAGCATACTTCTCAGATGTAATGATTTCACTGGGATTCAGAAGCTGTAGTGGATCAGACTGGCAGCAGACCACCAAACAGTGACCATGACTTTTTTGGTGCAAGTTTGGCTTTGGGAAGTGCTTTGGAGCTGCTTCTTGGTCCAACCACTGAGCTGGTTGTCACCGGTTGTCATATAAAATCCACTTTTTGTCGCACGTCACAATCCAATCGAGAAATGGTTCGTTATTCTTGCATACCATAAGAGAAGAGGACACTGCAAAACCACAATTTTTTTGATTTTTGGTCAGCTCATGAGGCACCCACTTATCAAGCTTTTCCTTTCACCTTTCCAATTTGCTTCAAATGCTGAAGGACCACAGAATGGTCGACCTTGAGTTCTTTGGCAACTTCTTGCATAGAATCAGCTTCGATGATGGCTCTCAATTGGTTGCTGTCAACTTCCGATGGCCGACTGCTGCGCTCATCTTAAAAGTTCTCCTCTCCTTTGCAAAACTTCTTGAACCACCACCGCAGTGTATGTTCGTTAGCAGTTCCTGGGCCAAATGTGTTGTTGATGTTGCAAGTTGTCTCTGCTGCTTTACAACCCATTTGGAACTCTAGTAAGAAAATCACTCGAATTTACTTTTTGTCTAACATCATTTCCATAGTCTAAAATAAATAGAAAACATTAACAAACAGCAAGTCA
>NW_012143856.1:10777716-10779032 GCF_000956105.1 Propithecus coquereli | reverse complement strand
TATTTATTTGGAAAAATATTTGGATTTAGAAAAGAAATGGCAATACTGGCACATACATTAATTTTTTTTTTTTACTAGGTACCAAATACTAAAATATTTTCACCAAGTACTCCTTTATCATAGAAAGATTGTCTAAAACATAATCAATGAATCCCGGGTTTTAATCAAGAAATTTTGAGCCAATCAAAGCTTCTAATTAGCATTAACAAACTTGAAATAATAATTTGAGTAAAAACCATTTTTAAAAGCTTTGTTTAACCTATGCATTCTAGTTGATGGGATATGTTTAATTATTTTTAATGTCAAAAATAGGTGAATAAATATTATTACCTTTGTCAGGGTTCCTGGCCTTAGGCTCGGAATTATAAAGGACATTGTATATACACACACAAACAGAAATGAATACACATGGCGATTAAATATAAAAGATAAGTAATGAATGGTCTCTATACAAAAGGAAATAATACTTATTTTTCATGAGTTTATAAAATAGCAAGGGACAGAAAGAGACACAAATCACTAAACTACAAGGGAGATTAGTAATAGAGATAAAAAAGTACTGTGCTCTGAAAACAAGGCAAAGGATGTTCTGAGGCTTCAAGGACTGGGTGACAGATAAGCCAAATGAGGAATGATGAGTGGATTTCAATGCCTGTGTTGTGAAGTGGCCTCCAACGCTGGAGAAAAAGGCACCAAGTCACAAAGAACCAGCCCATTCAAAAACTGATGAAGTATTTGTTTTGTTTTGAGTAGAAGGATGTCTAATGAGAGACTGTATAAAACAGAAATGAAAACCTCATCCAACTAAAGCCAGAAACAATGCAGTTTTGTATTTCTCAATTCAGAATAGGCTCTGAGGTGGCCAGTGAAAATAGAAAGAGGGTAAATGTTTTCATAAATACTAAGGCTTGACATGCTGCTTTTTCTTGAGGTTATTTAGGTGATGGGCTATCCTGCTGGCCACCACCCACCCCAAGAGTCCCTTGCAGTAAATGCTGCCCATTAGCAAAATTCTTCCTTAATGGAAATTTATTTTGGAAACAAAATAAAACAAAAACAAAACTAACAGACTATCATGAGAAGCTTTAACCCCTCATAATTTGTTAGGTAGTTAGCAAGTGATTCTGGGTCTCCCGGGAGCAAAAGTGGGTGCTTTGCCTTGGTGCAATTGCCCCACTCTAATCCTCTCCATAGCTGGGAGAGGACAAAATACCCTAGGAATCTGTCAATCATAAATAACTTGGTGTGTCAACTGCAAAAGAATGCAGAGGTGGGCCGGGCGTGGTGGCTCACGCCTGTAATCCTAGCACTCTGGG
>NW_012143856.1:10766870-10776171 GCF_000956105.1 Propithecus coquereli | reverse complement strand
GGAACTCTAGTAAGAAAATCACTCGAATTTACTTTTTGTCTAACATCATTTCCATAGTCTAAAATAAATAGAAAACATTAACAAACAGCAAGTCATAAGCAAAAAAATAAAGCAAGAAATGCACATTAAAATGATGTATAACATAACCACATTTATTTAAGAATGTACTCCAATATCTAATGACAAATTTCAACAATGCTAACACTGCAATTACTTTTGCACCAATCTAATACCCCCTTCCACTAAAATTAAACACCACCCAAGGAAATAAAAGTCCTTATCAACCTAAAGATCCTACTGTTATACTGCATAACTAGGATATTGTTATCCTCCTTCTACCTACTTACAAAATATCCTCATTCAAAAAGCTGGGGCATCATTACAAATATTGCTGCTTTAGATTTCTATCCATTTTGGTTTTGTTTTTTTTTCTGAGGCAGAGTCTTCCTCTGTTGTCCTGGGTAGAGCACTGTGGTGTCATCATAGCTCACTGCAACCTCAAACTCCTGGGCTCAAGCAATCCTCCAATGGCCTTGGCCTCCCAGAGTCGTAGGATTACAGGAGTGAGCCACCTTGCCTAGCAGAAATCTTGGCTCAAAAGCCACCTCCACAGAAACGTCATCCTTGACTTCCTGATCTAAAGTAAATCATTCCCCAATTATTTTCTATTCCAAGGATTAGCAGTTTTTTCTGTAAAGGGTCACATAGTAAATATGTTCAGCTTTGTGGACCATAAAGCCTCTATGGCAACTACTTGATCCTGTCATAATAGCATAAAAGCAACCATAAACAATACATAATGGGAGTGGCTGCATTCCAATAAAACTTTATTTACAAAACGGCAGCATAGTTTGCCTACCCATTCTCTATCACATTCCCTGCTACATTATCTTTATAGAATTAATAACTGGAATTATTGTTTTTCTTGATTACTACCTGTCTCCTTCCCCTAGATAAACTCCACCAAAGCAAGCACCTTATATTGCTCACAGCTGATCCCACAGCACCTAGAAGAGAATCTAGTAAATATCTGTTTATTAAATAAATGAAGTAAATCACCTTTCCTTGTATGAGCATAATTTAGGAAAACACTCATTTAAAAATCAAATTCTATTCTACCATGAAAGATGCTTTCTTTTGTAGATTCTTACATTATTATACATATAAATTCAGAGTCTATATAACACATATATTATATTATATATAATAACATATTAAATGCTGCCCATTAGCAAAATTCTTCCTTAATGGAAATTTATTTTGGAAACAAAATAAAACAAAAACAAAACTAACAGACTATCATGAGAAGCTTTAACCCCTCATAATTTGTTAGGTAGTTAGCAAGTGATTCTGGGTCTCCCGGGAGCAAAAGTGGGTGCTTTGCCTTGGTGCAATTGCCCCACTCTAATCCTCTCCATAGCTGGGAGAGGACAAAATACCCTAGGAATCTGTCAATCATAAATAACTTGGTGTGTCAACTGCAAAAGAATGCAGAGGTGGGCCGGGCGTGGTGGCTCACGCCTGTAATCCTAGCACTCTGGGAGGCCGAGGCGCGTGGATCGCTCAAGGTCAGGAGTTTGAGACCAGCCTGAGCAAAGGGAGATCCCATCTCTACTAAAAATAGAAAGAAATTATCTGGACAACTAAAAATATATATAGAAAAAATTAGCCGGGCATGGTGGCACATGCCTGTAGTCCCAGCTACTTGGGAGGCTGAGGCAGGAGGATCCCTTGAGCCCAGGAGTTTGAGGTTGCTGTGAGCTAGGCTGACGCCACAGCACTCCAGCCAGGGCAACAGAGTGAGACCTTGTCTCAAAAAAAAAAAACAGGACAACTGATGATAATCTCCTCCAAACTTCTGAGAAGGCACTTTCTTACCCAAAACATTATTTTAGATATCTCAGACATTTTATCCAAATCACTCCTGCTTCCAATGAGAACTTTTGCTGTAAGTTACATGAAATATATTTACATGTTTACTTTTTTTTTTTTTTGAGACAAGGTCTTGCTCTGTCAGCAGGCTAGAGTTATATGTTTATTTTTAAATAAAATTAAATCATACACATCTGATGACCTTGATAAAAATCATAAGCCTAGAGGAGAGTTCAGGAGGTCTCCTTCACCAAAGAATATTTGATATAAATCTTATGCTCTTCTCATCCCACCACCAATTACTCTCCCAATTTGTACCCCTTCTTTCCTTATCTTCTTTCTGCCATTCTTTAAGCTTTGCCACTTAGAATTTGTACATTTGTTGTACAAATCAACTATAATTAGCTTCTTATTCATGCTGTAGTTTCCATGGTGGGTGCTACTGATGCTTTTACAAGAAATGTAGAATCATCAGTAGCACTGATTGGGGGTATTTTTAGTTCTCCTTAAAGTGTTTCTGGAATTAAATCATTTAAATAACAAAGATTTTGAACAGAAGATCACTAGATAGTTAGCATTAAGTTTCCAGATTTAGAAGGTTTCATATTATCTTTTGGGTAAAGGAAGTTGTGAGGTGGTTTTCAGAACTTAAATCTAAAATTCTATTTCAAAATTTATACAACTCTAAAAATATGTTTTGAATGATATTGTACATTTATCCCCTGATGCTGGAGGCAAGAAAACCTGAGAAAATAGGCTAAAGGAAGAACTAATAAGAAATGACGCCTATACTTTGTCTATCCAAAAAAATACAGATTAAGCCAGAGGCATGATAAATGATTAAAGTGTGACTCTCTTAGACTTCCCAAAATTAGGGGGGGGTCTTTTCTCTCCAATCAAGACTACACTTAAATTTTTCAACCAGGACCCTTTATTTTATTGCATTAGGTAAGATAGCATTGAATATTTTATATTCAACTTTTCATTTATTTATTTGAAAAATATTTATTGATCATGTCCTATGTGACAGAACCTTCTATTAGATACTGGAAATACAAAGGGGACAAGTAGCTGACAATCTAGCTTATCTGGGTAGGTCACAATACTGTCCATGCTGTCCATGAATCAGACTGATTCAGTTCCAGTCTACTTTACTTGTCATAGGAAAACAGATTGGACTACTACCCTACTGATGAGTCGCCAGGAAGAACATTTCAGAGCTACAAGGGCCTCTTAAGTGTTAGCTGCACAGAGGAGGCTGAGAGATAGCGTCCTTTTCCCCCACTGCCCAATGCAGCCTCTATCTGTCCTTCCCCTGGCACCCTTGATACTTCTAAGGAAGCAGCTTGGACACCAGGGCTATCTCTGGGAAGGTACATCAGTAACAACGGCCTTCTCTATTTAGGAGGATTTCCTCTAGGAGTTGATATTCCTCAAGGACCTAAAAACCTTATACAATCCCCAGGGAAAAACCACTTCTCTTCTACCCTCTCCACCATGGCAAGAGGCTGAGATTACCCTGCTATAAGCCCCCTACTGTTACCTCAGACCTGGGAGCTGGCCTGGAGGGAGCTGTGTTACTGGAGATTTAGGGCTTCTGAAATGGAGGCTCCCTATCTCTGCTCAACTTGGAGTCTCCTCTGTACTCCACTTTTAATTGTATTAATAATAAAACCATTAACACAGTTGTGTGAATTATTAGTTCCTTCCTGGAGGTACTTCCCCATCACATACTCTGTGGGCAAAACAATTATAGTTCCTCCTGTCCTTCTCCTGTCCTGCCAAGGACATGTGCTCCAGACACTGTGGAGCCTCTCTTCAGCCTGGCCAAGGAGAATCCGCCTGATGGGGAAGGCACTTACCTGCCCTGGCTCAGCCTAGCATTGGCCATGGCCCAATCTTGACTCTGGGAGAACCCCAGAAAAAAAATAGTTTTTTGGTTTCTCTGCTCCTTCCCAGTCTGCTCCCCAAGAACACATATATGTTGAAAGTTCTATAGTCAGAAAGAGGCTGTGAATGCTTGTTAATTTCTCCACCGTAATTTTCATCTGGTTAAATCACCAACACAAGTGAACCCTATTCCCCCAACTTCCATGTTTGCATTTTTAAAGCCTGGAAGATGTGTTTATTTCAACACTTCTCTCCACTTTTCTTTGCACTGTCACTCTGGGTTGCTCTCTTCTAAGTGGACATCTCTACAACAGGTGCTGTCATCCATGGACAGGCACACTAGAAATCCTTTACTACTTAAGGGTCATGCTCAAAGTGTTATATGCTCATTACAATTGCCTGGTTTCTCCCTAAACAGCTGCCTTTTGGAAACTAAGCCAAAAGAAGTTAAGTGACTTGCTCAAGAGCACACTATGAAAAGGACCAGACTCTGGAGTATGTAAGAGGAGCAAGGGGCAGGAACTTAAGTCTGATTCGGTGTGCCCTTCCAAGTCTAACACATGTGCATTTGTGTCTGTTTATCTGTGCATTGCATTGCATATTACATGTGTCCACATGCTCTGTGCAAATGGTTGGAAATCTCCTTCAGTATGTTTTTCAAATGAGATAGTTTATAAATAAGGGCATCTTGTATAAGAATGTTTAGGTACACATGTGTAAATTTCCCTATCCAATGAATGACACCACCCTTCCCCAGGGTGGCCAAAAGTAATCTGTCGTCCCCCACTCAATCAATAACCATTTTTTTTTCTATCCTATCTCCTAAATATATCTCATTGCCATAATATCATCTCCTCTCCATCTCCATTGCTCCTACTCTAGTCCAGACCACTATAATCTTTTCACATCAATTCCTGGCTCCAAATTTAATCCCTCCAACCTACCCTCTACAATGGAACTGAATTTTTCTAAAATCCAATCCTGAGCAGATAAGACCTCTGCCTAGAGCGCTAATGTCTCCACACTGCCCTAGGGATAACATCCAAGTTGCTCAATCCTGCTTTAGGAGGTCCTTCTCCCTACTCCCACCTCTCTCCCCCTTACCCCTTTTACTCTTCCCACCAAATGGTGAAGTTCTATTGATTAATTCTGCTTTGGTCCCTGAGCCAGTTGATACCTCTCCCAGGGACCTTGGACCCGGGGGTACCCCTTGCCAGCTTCCTGCCTACAGGTCTCACGGATTTTCACTCAAACCTCAGTCCGTCTGGGAAACTTTGCTGTTCACCCGCTTCTGCCCAGGGTAGCAATTATAACACATGATGTTTTATCGGTTTGCATGTTAGCCCTTTCCAGATTGTGAGCTCTGGAAGGACTAACTCCTATCCCGTAGGAAGGTATTATGGACCCTTGACCAAGAGGCAAAGGGAAGGGCAATAGCTGTGCCTGGCCCGCCCCAAATTGCACCAGCACAAGCCTCAGTGCACCGGCCTCTCGAGCCCACTTAGAGATCAGGCCCCAGGCTGGAGCTCCGTGCAGACGCCAAGGTGGGCATGTTCATACAGAGCCCCAAAACTACTATTTTCAAAATCCTCCCCAAATGCAACCTCTTCATTCAAGACTACACTTCCCAGAAAGCTCTGCAGTGCCCTCTAATGGGTTTGGGAGCTTTCCTTTCATCCAGATCACAGAGGGTGGAATTAACCCCTATCTGTCCCTCTGCCTTGGGAACCGAGGCATCCCATGGCTTTCTTCCGGGGACGGAGCGTGCGAAGGCTCGCTTAGAATGGTCAGTCAGCATATGGTGTCTTTAAAAGTTCCTAGAAATGGAGATTTTGGAGAGAGTGAAAGGGGCGGGAATCTCCACAACTGCTGTTCCATCCTCCCCTTGTGTCAAGCAGAGTCGGGTGGCTAGGAAACCAGTGGGTCCCTAGGTCCAGGTCTTTCCTGCTCACACTGGCTGGAGAAGGTCTCTTGGTCTCTAGAGGTCCCAATGCCCCGGCCGCCACACTGTAGGGCCATCGGGCATCTCCTGAAGAAGGCGAGGTAGGGGCGTGGAGCCCCTGGCTGTTCTCAGTCTCTAGAGAACTCGGCTATATGGGGGACAGCCTTCCCTTGTCTCTTGCTCCTGATCGTCAGTCCTCAAATTCCACTCAGTTCCTGCCTCAAGACTCATCTCCACCAGTCTAGATGCAAGGATCCCACCCCTCCACCCTAAATCTTTAACCTCTACCGTCCAACTCTGATATCCTAGCTTCTTTCAGCCCCTACAACTCCATGCTTTTCCTTTGGACTCTGGCATCATCCATTATTACCTCATATTGAGAATGTCACTCCTCTAATGTTCCATTCGTGCTGGGGCTACAGGTCAGCCAGGGGCTGTCAGAAGCCTACCTGGAGAGGACAGTTCTGTACTTGGGTCTGTTTCCCCACTTGATATGAAGCCCCTTGGATTCAGGACAGAGAGAAGAGGTGTGTCAAGATGAATGGTCTAGGTAGTTACCTTTATTCAGCCTTATTCCGCTAATTTGTAAAATGGGGACAGTTATCCTTAACCAGAAGAATGGGCCGAGTTTCCTAGCTAACAGTGCGACTTTTCCCTTTTACCCCCACAAGGGAAATCAAACCCCTAGGGCATAGAGGAGAGGGGTCACCATTACTCTCCAGATGCTTCAGGCACAGAGAATCAGTTAGGTGGTTGTGTTTGGCAGTTGCGGGAATGAGGGTCATGCATGGGAGCTATAAAAAGAACCTGGAAGCTATTGATGAACACGGTGTTGTGTGAAGATGAGGCCATTTTAGGGGAGGATGCCCTTGAGAGGAAGGAGAAGTGAGCGAACCCGTCAGGTTCCAGTGCTACTGCTATCAATTGACCTTGGTCAACTTACTCTCTTGGTCTCAGTTTCCTCTTGTAGATAATATGTGTATGTTGGAGAGGTCTGTATGGGTGGGGAGAGTGGTCATTGACACCTTTTTCCTGTGTTGAGTATTCCTGCCCCAAGAAAATTAGAGTATTGTGTTGGGTTCTCATCAGACCGCCAGAGGTCGTTGTTGACTAACGGTATTTGTCTGAGGAGCAATTTAGAATTTGAGGGCACAGTTTCTGTCATAGTTTTATACACATTACTTAGAAAAATGAAATAATATCTCAGAGTAAGGGCTTCTATTTATCCAGTACCCTAAGCACAGAAGGAAAAGGAGTCCATTATGCCAGCAGCTCTCAAACTTTGTTGCATATTGAAATCCTAAAAAATACTGATGCCCAACTCCAACATCCAGGCATTTTGAAAGGGCTTCTGTGTTTAGGGTGCCATGAAAGAGAGTGGTAGGAAATGAGGTCGGAGAGAGAGACACAGGCCAGACAATGTAGGCCACTGCAGGCCAAACTAAGACATTTTAGTTTTAATCTAAGTATCGTGGGAAACCATTAGAATGTTTTGAGTAGGAAAATGACACCATCTCTTTCTCCCTCTCTCTCACATTTTAAATTCTTGAACAAATATTTATTAAGTACTTATTATGTAGTTGAGGTATATATAATGAGCTTTGCCTCTAAGTAGCAAAATGATTTGGAGGAAATCTTTTAACCATTATACATCTTTTGGTCTTTTTTTAAAAAAATCCCACATATTTAAACTATATGATATAATAGGTTTTGACATATGTATGCACCTATAAACATATCATCAAAATCAAGATAATAGCCCAGGCATGGTGGCTCACTCCTGTAATCCTAGTACTTTGGGAGGCCTAGGTAGGAGAATGGCTTGAGGTCAGGAGTTCAAAACCAGCCTGAGCAAGAGCAAGACCCATCTCCACTAAAAATAGAAGAAAATAGCCTGGTGTAGCAGCACACACCTGTAATCCTGGCTACTCAGGAGGCTGAGGCAGGAGGATAGCTTGACCCCAGGAGTTTGTGGTTGCAATGAGCTACAATGACACCACTGCACTCTAGTTGGGGGACAGAGCGAGATTTTGCCTCAATTAAAAAAAAAATCAAGATAATGAACATGTCCACCACTCCTAAAAGTTTACTTGTGCTCCTTTGCAATGACTACCTCTTCCTCACATCCCTGCCCCCCATTCAGACCCAGGCAACCACTGCTTCCTGTCATTATAGATTAGTGCATGTTTTCCAGAATTTTATATAAATGGAATCATATATCATGTACTGTTTCTTGTGTGGCTTCTTTCACTCAGCATAATTATTTTGGGATCCTTCCATGTTGTTGTGTATTTCAATAGTTCTTTCCTTTTTATTACTGAGTAGTATTTCATTGTATAGATAAAACACAATTTGTTTATCCATTCATCTGTTGATAGATACTTGGATTTTTCCAGATTTTTACTATTACACATAAAGCTGCTATGAAAATGTGTGCAAAAGTCTTTTTAAAGACAAATGCTTTTATTTCTCTTGGGTAAATACCCAGGAGGTGAGACAGTTGGATCATATAGTAGATATATGTTTAACTTTCTAAAAAACTACCAAATTGTTTGAAAAAGTTGTATCGTTCTAAATCCCTACCAGTAGTATATGAGAGCTCCAGTTGCTCCAACATCCCCAACAACCAACACTTGTGATAGTCCTTTTAATTTTAGTTATCATAATAAGTGTGTAGTGGTTTCTAATGGTGGTTTTGATTTGCATTTCTTAAATGACTGATAATGCTGAGAATCCTTTCATGTGCTGATTTGCCATCTATATATCTTCTTTGGTGAAGTGTCTGTTCAAATCCTTTACCCATTTTTTTAATTGGTTTTTGTTTATTGTAGCGTTTTGAGAGTTCTATATATTTTCCGGATACAAACAAGTATTTTCTGTTTCTGTTGAGGACCAGCATCTGTTTCTGTTGAGGACCTCTTGAAGCTTCCACTCATGGCAGAAAGTGAAGGGGAGCAGGCACCACATGGCGGGAGGAAGGAAGAAAGAGAAAGAGAAGAAGGAGGTGCCAGGCTCTATTTAACAAGGAGTTCTCATAGGAGCTAATAGTGTGATAACGTCATTCATGAAGGATCTGCCCCATGACCCAAACTTCTCCAACTAGGCTCTGCCTCCAACATTGGAGATTAAATTTCAGTGTGAGATTTGGAGGGGAAAAATACCCAAACTCTAGCAGTATCTAAGAAATCTCTGGCTTATTCAAAGTCACAAAGATTTTCTCCTACGTTTTTTCCTAGAGGTTTTAGGTTTTACCTATTTTGAGTTTTTTTTTACACATGGTATGAAGTTGGAATCAAAGTTTGTCTTTTGCATATTGATTTCCAATTGTTTCATGCACTGTTTTTTGAAAACTATCTATTACGAATTGACTTTGTCCCTTTATCAAAACTCATTTGTCCATAGATGTTTTACTAATATAGTAAATTGCATTCATTGATTTTCAAATGTGAAGTTAACCTTGCATTTCTGGTGTAAACTCCTCCTTATTGATATATTATCCTTTTTATATATTGTTGGATTCAATTTGATAAAATCTGTTTAGAATTTTTGCATCTATGTTCATGAGGTATATTGGTTTGTAGTTTTCTTTCCTTGTGA